>NW_024423344.1:51339881-51341303 GCF_017311325.1 Ursus maritimus
CTCTTCACCAGGGATTACTGCATTTCTCCGAGCTCAACACGCCAGTTAGAATCATTAATTTCACAAACCTACTCATGTAGTTCATTTTTACTTTTTCGCCTCTTTATCCCTTGACTTACTATAATCTACCCCTTTCAGCTTTTCCTGCCCTTATCTTTGCCTGAAAGCATTTAACTTTTGCATCACACAGTTGTTCCATATCTCTCTTTTGTTCCAAACACACTGTGCTTTACACTAAATCTTTGAGACCACTTTCAAAAATCCATGTCAGATGTGCTTTTGCTCTGGAATTTTCATTCTTTAGTGGTACTGTTATCAGCTTAGCTCTGATGAAGTCTCTTTTAGTTGACAACAACGCCTTTCCAAAGTAAAGGACTTTGAGTTTCACCTCATGCACCAAACCAAATCATGGCGATTCCAACCATTCACATTAGAATTTCCACTATCTCCAGAGTTTATTTTCCTGTCTGAAACCAGATAATGGGAGAGTCTTCAGACAGAGTAACAGTCAGTGAAGCAAGATACTTGAGTCCTAAGACAGAGTTGGCTCCTTAAAGTCATTTAAGGAGAATTATAATAATATGGCATGCTAATAGTCCACCTACATAAAAGTGAATTAATTCAGTTATATTTCTATCATATTTTAGTATAACAAGGTAAAGGTTACAGAGCAAATAGTTAAAGAGTCTACCCCACTGATATTGCTATGTAGTCAACATTTTCACGGTAATATAAAATGCCATACTAGATGCTTCTCTGGTGTTTGACGCCACATCTGCCTAAGCTTGTAACATTGCTGGTCTAATTCATATGAATAAGCATTATGACTTCCAGGGATCTGGAACTCTGATAAATGTAAAGAGAAAAACATTTTTGAAAACAAGGATTATAAGACAAAGATAGTTGTTGTTCACCCAATTGAATTATACAAACATCACTGGATCCATGAGTTAATGACATAAAATCTAAATGTGTTATAGCAGTGAGTGGTCATAAGAGCATAAATTGCTGTCACTGACAATCAGGCAGTCTGGGACCTGTAGGGAAACTAGATGTGTTCATGGCTACTACTGTGGTTAGCAATATACAATAAGCAGCAAAAATGGGCCTCCAGAGGGAATCTGCAAAAGGTTGTAGACAGATGTTCTGAATCTTAGAGTCCAACAGAAGTGTATTTAGGTCAAGGAATAAGGTTGAACAAGGAGAGAAAGAGCAGAAACAGAATTTGTTGTGTGACCTCTAGAAGCTGTTTTTGTCTTGATATGTGCTTTCTACAAGAAAAATGAGATTAGCTCTGAACGACAGTTAAACTAACATAAAAAATCTGAATCTAAATGGAATTACATTGAAAATGTTGTAGTATCTGAGAGTTCTAGGACAGGGTCCATAGAAAACAAATTTTTTTAAAAACAGGATTCATTG
>NW_024423344.1:51341462-51363375 GCF_017311325.1 Ursus maritimus
TATGAGTCACACTGGTGTGACTAGGATTTCTTTTATCCATTATATATATAATTTTATTTATAGATATAATTGTATTTATCTTATTTATAGATTTATAATATACACAAATATTTATTTGCATTTGTATCTATATTTATTATCCATTTTGTGTATATATATATATAATGTATGTATAAAATCAAAACTGTGTTAGATTCTCCAGTGAGAATAAGAAACACAGCAGTAGAATCCCATGTAAACTCATAGGATCCTAGGTATAATCTTGCCACTCCTATATAGAAGAAAACTGTTATAACAGCTAATAATATTAATAGCTCAGATAACAGATTATTTAAGCAATTATGATAGTAGCTATGTTACCATATTTCCATCTTTTCCCTTTACCCTACTTTATCACTCCCTTGTCCCCACTACTTGCTCTCCCAGCCTCTGCCTCAGACACACTTATGACTCACTCCAGGCCAGATCAGCTCCTTAGACTGTGCTTGGTTTCTAAAACTCATTCGAGGACTAAAATATTATTGTATTTCTAGAGTTTACATGATCCCACTTCTATCGTGAAGAGAATGAGAAAAGGACATGAAGTTGTCCCCATGTAAAAGAAGGTCCATGCAACTCCTCAGTAATGGACAAGGCTCATCGTATTCTCACGCATTCTCCCCTCCATCTTGGGGTGATCCTGATGAAGGACGGTTTGCCGATGGTTTGGTTCTAACTCCACAAGATTGGGCCTCCTACAAAAGGGGACCCATGTAGTGGTCTCAGCCTAGATTATTTCTTCCTGTTTCTGGAAAGTACACAAAAGAGTAGCACTGGGATATCAAAATATTACTACCATAGCCAAAGTGATCTGTTGTGAGAGTAATAAAAATATGTTTACACATATGCACTATATTTCTACTCCTGTGGTTGGAGTCATGGAAATTCAGGAAGATAAGGAATTATCTAATATATCATTGAAACATTAAAAACGGACTTAAAAATAAGGGCTGTTTACACCTCTTTGTTATAATGGGGATAACTTAGTTTTCATTTGAAATTTTTGGAAAAGAGTGACAACCAAGAATAAATACATCATACCATATCAAACTAGCTGAAAGCATAAACTCTTTGTAATTCTGATATGAAGCTAAGGGCCACAAAATCCTTGAACATTCAAGGACAAGTGAAAGAAAAAAGAAATGACTCCTATCAAACGCCAAAGCTGAGTTTTTTCTACTATTTAGTGCAACTCCCTTTTTTTTTTCTTTAAGTAAGTTCTCATTGGGCTTGAACTCATGACCCCGAGATCAAGAGTCGCACGCTCTACCAAGTGAGCCAGCCAGGCGCCCCTGTGCATCTCCCTTTTGTGGTCCTACTCTACACATTCTGTTGACCTAGAGTACCAATTGCTTTCTTGTCTTTGATAGTCTGGCAAGAGCCCAAACACAGAATCAGAGATAAGTGGGGGCTGATTCACCTTGCTGGTGGCCGCAGCGTGGACTGTGAACAAGAACTCTAAGTCTCAGAAACGATGAGTTGTGCTGACGCCCATTTTTCTGTTGCCTTCTGCTTAGAGATTAGAGATGTTCGTAAGATTCAATAACACACTTCTTCCAACCGACCAACTCTTGGACCAAACTTCATGGTAAATTTTTCTTGCCACTTAGCACATGAGAAGAGACATTTCAATTTTGTGACACAGTCAGTCCATAAGCAGTGGTTAAATGTCTCTTTATTCTTAGTTCTCTCTTGGCATTGTTGGGGATGGCTAAAAAGAATAAAGACTGACCTCTACTTTCTATTGTTTAATGTATGGCTGAACGAAAATAGAAAACACAAATTATGCCAAACGCATAGTACTTATTCTAAATATGCACTGCACTGTTTGGATTGTATTAATCCATTAAATTCTCCTACCACCCGATGAAGTAAAACACAGTTAACTCTTGAACAATGTGGGGGTTTAGGGGTGCTGTACAATTTTTGAGTTCCCCCCAAATTAACTAATAATAGCCTGCTGTTGACCAGAAGCCTTACCAATAAGATAAACAGTCAATTAGCACATATTTCGTATATGTATTATATGTTGTATTCCAACAATAAAATAAGCCAGAGAAAAGAAAGTGTTTTAAGAAAACCATAAGGAAAATACATTTACAGCACTATACCATATTTATCCAAAAAATCCACATATGAGTGGACCCACGCAGTTCAAACCTGTGTTGATCAAGTTATCAACAGCAGATTATTATCTCCACTGTGCTGATGGAAAAAGTGAAGCATGGAGCATTTATCTAACTTGCCCAAGGTTGTATAGCTAATAAACTGCAGATCCAGGATTCGAGTCCAGGCAGTCTGATGCCCCAATCTATGCTCTTATTCAGCATGTTATCCTAGCCCTTGAAACAATCAAGCATTACATGAATTTACAGAAAAAGGAGATAAATGATGCTGGAGAGTTTCATGGATAAAATGGAATGGACTTGGAACTTGGCAAATGAGGAGACCATGGCCAGGCAAGGAGCTAGGAATGCTGGCAAGAAGATGAACGATGCACACAGAGTGTCCACAGGGGAGTAGACAAGCCAATCCGACCAGAGCAGATGGGTATGAGGAGAAATTGAAAACTGAATTCCTAAGATGGTAAAGTTGTAATTGGGTTAGAAGACATTATCCCAGAAACGTATTTTGTTTCATTCCAACACAAATCATGCTTCTCCACAGGTGTTGAGATCTCTCAATGATCATTTCATTATTGGCAAAACTGAACAGGGGAAAATACTGAGTGCAAGGTAAAGTTACATACATGCATGTTTATTTTTAGGTAGCATGGGAGAATGGCATCCAAGGAGCTGGAGTTTTCTATCCTGACCCACAGTGCGTTTTGATTTGGACTCCATTTTTGTGATCTCTGATCACCAGAGATACGCCAGACTTGTATTGAAGCTGAAACGGGGTTAAAGCCATGAGGCCTGCCCGAACGACAGAATACGGAGGGAAATTTTCTCAATGCCACCTGCTGTTTCAGAAGATCACTCCTGGGCACCTGGGTGGCACAGCGGTTAAGCGTCTGCCTTCAGCTCAGGGCGTGATCCCGGCTTTATGGGATCGAGCCCCACATCAGGCTCCTCCACTATGAGCCTGCTTCTTCCTCTCCCACTACTCCTGCTTGTGTTCCCTCTCTCGCTGGCTGTCTCTATCGCTGTCAAATAAATAAAATCTTTAAAAAAAAAAAAAAAAAAGATCACTCCTAAAGGAAAATCAGCTGAGAGGCAGAGAGAAATTGCAGCCTCCCTGCAAAAAGCAGAAAGGGAGGTGAGGGAGGAGAAACGGAAATACATCTAAACCACCTCTGGGGGAAAAAGGATGCTATGGGCAAGGGGGCCAAAAACAGAGTGAAGCTGAAGAAAGCAGGGGATCTGAATGTGTCACTAGAAAGGTTAAGCAAGAGGGTAGAGTAAGCTAGCTCAGGAACTTGGCCAGAATATTGGAAGGAGAAGACGGAACAATTTCATAACCTCTCAATCTTCCCAACTTCTTACAGTGTTCCAGAAAAGAGAAAGTGTGCTTGATAAGAATGATTTATTGAGCAATTATCTCTTTCCGCCCTCAGCTCTCTGGAACTGGACAGCAGACAAGTCTGGTAAATTATATTTGTGGAGTTCTCCGGAAGAGCTTCCTCTCAAGGATGCACAACGTTCCAGTTAGTCACGAGGCAGCTCTACTTTCTGCAACAGTTTCTGTTATTTTACCCTTCTCTGTCCCTTTCTCGGTCCTTGCTCGTTCACCACTGATTTAGGATTATTTACTGCACCTGCCACTATAATCGTTGTTCACCCCCTGCATGCTTATCCAAAGTGCTTGCTTCCGGGCGCCTGGGCGGCTCAGTTGGTGAAGCGTCTGCCTTCAGCTCAGGTCATGATCGCAGGGACCTGGGATCCAGCCCCACACTGGGCTCCCTGCTCAGGGAGGAGTCTGTTTCTCCCTCTGCCTCTGCTGCTCCCCCAGCTTGTGCTCCCTCGCTCTCTCTCTCCCAAATAAATAAGTTAAATCTTTGAAACAAAACAACAGCAACAACAAAAGAGTGCTTGCTCCTTTTTTGCTTCTCCCACTGTTCCTTCATGCTGGTCCTACTTTGGACGGTCTGCTCCACAAGCAAATGGGATGGCTCAGCTCGTGTGCTGCTCCAGCTTCCCTCCCTCCTCCTCCAGCCTCCCTCCCTCCTCCTCCAGCCATGCTCTCTGGCTTTCCCCTCCTGCCTCGTGCCAAATAGGCTTCAAAAGGAGACCTTCCAGGCTCTTCTCTTCTAGTAGGTTCTTCACCTCCCAGAATCTTGAGTCTCCACTTACCCTTGTCCATCCCGGCTTCATAGAACCGCCGTGGTTGCTGCTGACAAGCATGGGAGTCGGGGTCTCAGAGAAAATTGTGCTTTTGGTTCAGTAATTACTCAGGTTTGATTCAGGTAGCCTGAGAGTGCTGAAAAGTCTGTTTCAGCTGAACATCCTACAGTCCCAAATGCGGTGAGCCGGTCTCATTTTTCATCTGCTGTCATGGTTAACTGGCAACTTGCAGGCATGGGGTGACTGTCTGGCATCTCAAGCACACACACGCAGACAATTACCTGAAGAATGCCAACAGATTACAGACCATCCGGTCAGGTTTTAGCGGAGTTCTTCTAGCAGGGAATGTGTACCAGCATCTTAGATCACTTGTGGCACGCTGTTTATTTTAGAAGCTTTGTTCCAGGACTGTTGGGCACCAGATCATTCCAGCATTTTCTGCCTTACAAAGCTGAAGGAAAAACAAGTTTGGGGCTGAGTGTACTCAAGCACCAGTGACTCAACGACAGGTGCCAAACTCATTCCACTGAAGATGGTAGGGTGAACTCAAATTGGGCTCCCTGAAGAGAGAGACCGGATCCTTGACCCAGTACATTAAAGGAAGCATTTCTTATTTCTATTAAACAATCAGGAAAGGAAAGATCCTGCAATAGCGGGAAGAGCGCTGCAAATATCAGGGTTACCAAGAGTCACCCAGAAACCTTTGAAATAATTTAAAGTGGTGATAGAACAAGTAACACAGTGTGTTTCTATTGATGCAGTAATCCTTAACCCTTGAACTTAACTCGTACTCGCACCAAGAAGTCAGTAGAACTGTTTCTAGTTGCTCTACCAAGGCAATTTCCCATAGTTTAATTGATCGGGAATGAGGCTGATTTTCTCATTTAAATGATCCACAAAGCACTAAAAATATGTGACTCTTGGCTGGAATTACTTTTCTATGAAAATAAAAGTGGGGCAGGGACTAGGAAATGGATCCAGATCATACTGCACTGTGAGATCTAAATACATCAGAGATAGACGGATATACCAGAGCTCTGAGTTCCTCAATTCTTTGCAAGGTAACCAAAGCAATTCCAAGGCATCTCGTTTTATCAGAAATTGGACTTCTTAAATATTATCCACCTAAGTTCATAGGGAGCAGAGAGCTACCTGGAAAGTGGGGTTAAGAAAAGATAAAATTCAAAGGTTTGAAAATAAGTAAAGGAGAAGCAAGACGCTTTGACTCATTACCGGCACTACGCATGCACGTCGAGATACAAAAACAGCTAAAAAGGCAAGGACAAAATTAAACAGTAATGATGATTTATAGTAAGATACTCTGAGACATGACAGAAGTCTCAGTACACCAAAAGGAAAATCTTGTTTGCTCAAATTATTTGTTTCTTCTGTCTAATGAATGTAATTCCAATATACAAGTGATAACACTGGCATTTCTTTGAAATGTTGATTCAGTTTAATTATGAAAATCACCAAGGTATTTTCTAGCTGCTGCATCACTCCCTGTACTAAGATTAATCACATCAACATCATTCATTTAATCTTCAAAGAGGAAGCAGTTGTCCACAAAAGCCTTCAAATAGCTTCATTAGTGCAATTTTTCAGTCTCAAACACTTAGCTAGCAGCATATGATTGAGAGTAAGGTCATTATACTCAACTATTTCCTAATCTAATTTTTTTAATGTTTCTACATTTACTGTAGAAATGGGTAAGTGTGGAGTTTTGGCCTTCTCTTTGTTTGGCAAACAGCTCAAAACATGAGGAAAAGATGGACTGTGATGGATAAAATATCTGGCTGCCGTGGCTTCAATTCAGAAAATGTAATGTGCAGGCCCCAAACTGATACATTTTTCCTTTTCGGGTTTGCTCAATGTGAAAAGGATTGGACCTAGACATGTTTTCTTGTCTCTTGCAGACAAAGAAAAACTTGACCGTGAGAGACATTCCTTCCATTCAGGAACTAGAGTTAAAACAGTCACTGCAAATAAAATGTCTTTGGTGTTTTAAAATGCAAGGTGGATTTTATATTTAAAAACAGAAATGGTCACCCTCACTTAGGTTTTAATACTAAAACACACTTTTAGCATCCTTCCCTTTAATAATTTCTTCCCTTATTTGAAACCAATGAGCATTAGAGTCCCATAAAATAGCACGGTAATAACTGATGCATTGATCGAATCACAGTATCAATCATTAAAAATTACCATTGCAATCAAAAGCATCCTCAGAGATGTAGAGCAAAGACTGATACCAACAGGGGTGTGGTGGCTGAATTATTTGTAATTACTGTACCTGCTCTAAAGTGTTATCAAATGTGTCAGAAAGAAAAATTTGCTGAGCCCTCTTACCGACAATCAAAACTTATTAAGTGCTGCTTGAAACTTTGCATCAAGAAATGATTTATTTGACTTTTGACTGGTCCACTTGCAGAAATCATTGCATGGCAATATTCAGTGAGTGTGCAAAGGAGAAGGAAAGGATAAACCAAGTTATGGTCCATTATCTGGGAATGACATAATGCCAGATTTCAAAGGCAAGATCTGCAGGTGATGGGACCAGTAATAGAGCGTGTTGGGGGTTAAGGCAAGAGAATTAGGGCTTTTGGTCGTAAGAACAGTTCATAACCATGCAACGACCTCAGGCAACTGCACAAATTTTGTTTCCACAAACTATATAAAGACAATGACAATATTTAAGGAAGTAACTTCTTTTAAATTGTTTTAAAATAAAACTACAAAGAGTTTTTGTGTAACTAATTCTAACTGATACAACATAATTTTAAGATAAAATGTGAAGATGAGAAAAACCCCAGCTTGAAAAGGTCAGTGTTGCCATTTGCCCAGCCACATGTGAAGTCAGCAGGATAAAATGCAACCTCATTTGACCCCTTGAACAACACAAGATCCACTTATATGCAGATTCTTTTCAATAAATACAGTACAGTTCCACAAATGTATTTTCTCTTCCTTACGATTTTCTTAATAACATTTTCTTTCCTCTAGCTCACTTTATTGTAAGAATACGGTATATGATTCCTATAGCACACAAAAGTTAAGTGTTAATCAACTGTGTATGTTATCAGTAAGGCTTCTGGTCAACAGTAGGCTGTTAGTAGTTCAGTTTTGTGTGTCAAAAGATACGCAGATTCTTGGCTGAGCAGGGGTCTGGTGTCTCTAAACCCTGTCTTGTTAACAGATCAACTGTATATGAAAGAGCAAGAGACACATATTTACACATGTGTACATTATTTACATATTCACATGTATTTCAATATGATCATCAGGAGAAAGAACTTTGCGAATTCCTTAATTCATGTATTCACGAAGTTTTATTACCCACTATTGTAATACTGTGTTAAACATTCGGCAAAATACAAAGATAAGAGAGATAAGACTCTCTTCTCTTGAGAAGGCTTTACTGCTTCTCAAGAAGCATTTTGTGTCCTCTGCAGAGAAGGATAAAAGTTTTTATCTTCACATGTGTCAAAATATTTTTTATACCACTTAACCAATAAATTTAGAAAGACTCAATGCTCACTCCAGGTGGTGTTTCTAAAAATGAGCCGAAAATGCCCATTTTAATGGTTCATGTCAGGCATTTAATGCAACTAATATTAAGAGATAAAAACAAAAACCAATAAACCTGAGCAACGGTGTTAAAACATGTTCTGAAAAAAAAGATGTGTCTACTTTTCAAATAACCATATAAATTTATTTTATTCATGTCAAATCTAGCTGGAAATAAAAATGATCATAATTTAGAGAAAATGTTTAAAACTGTAAATTCTGTAGTTTCATGGATTGTTTTATTGTTTCTTCCCTCCCTCCCTCTCTCCTTCTCTCTCTCTCTCATTGTATACACACATACACATACATATATATATATAATCCCCCCGTTCATAAGTAGAGCATTCCTATGAAACCTTTCATGAGCCAAAATGGTGTAAAGCAAAGACGCAGTTACCATTAATCTATATGGAAAATTTTTTGAGAGTCCCCAGACCCAAAAAATTACCTCTTAGACTTCACTGATACCTTAGGACACATCTTGCTAAGGGACACCCACAATAAATTGAGATAAAGCACAGCTGCTCACAGGCACAGCTCAAAGCCTATGGTGGGTGTGGCTCCTGGGGAAGGAGCTTGGGGGTGCCATTCGCACAGCCTGGGGGGCACACTGCCTCTATAAGGGCACACTGCAAAACAAACACTGAATGCTATTTTTGCTTCTCACCTTTTTTCATAAAATCAAAACTCTTCAGGTTTCTTCAGGTTAGCAAAGCAAGTACTAATGTGCGTCTTTCATAAAAGCAAAGCATCATAAGTGAACTTTTGAAACTCAGGGGATACCTGTATATTTCAATGCATGGCTGAGGCTGGAGGTGGAAATTTGGTAGTGGATAAAGTGAATCTCATCAAGACACCTCTAGTAATATGGGATCCAAATATTATTTAATAAAAGGTAGAAAACAAAACAAATAATTAATAGAGCTTACTGAATTCATCTAATTCACAAGCACTCCTGGCATGCTTCTGGTAATTTCAATTAATCATCTTAAACGTAAGAAGCCTGTCTTGCAGTACAAGATGATACTGGGAAATCAACAAACCAAAATAGTCTCAGGAATAATAAATGTGCATTCCTGGTTGCAAGCATATAAAGGATAAATACAGGTGGCTTGACAAAATATGAAGAGTCCAGGAAACAAAAGTAATCACACACAAACGAATACCTACTCTGGGTCTTATCCTGAGTGTCTGGAATGTGTCTCACTGATATAAGAATATGCAGTGGCTCTTTTCACGGCAAGTAACTGAGAAGCCTCTTTCACAGAACTCTAAGGAGCTTAGAATCACCTTCCTGACCATCTTTCCTGTCTTCTATATATCCTCATAAAATATTTACTGTTCTTCTGAATGACCACTCTGATTATCCTTAGACTCCTTTCAGATTCCCTGATGATGTCATGGAAATGTTAAACCCATTATGCTAAGTTAGGACCTCCATCTGCAGTGACCTCTTGGCACAAGCTTCGAGGACAGCATGATATTTTTACATAAAAGTTAGTCTTCATTCAAATCCTCCAGGTCTGATCCTGAAAAAACACTGACAGCTCAATCAACCCTAATAAATACTTAACTAGGTCCATGGAAAAAATAATAATACAATTCCCCCAAAAAATCCATTATATATTCACAACTGAGTCGTAAAAATGTCTATTAAATGTACAATTATTTTACCACATTTTTATTGGAAAACAAGCATTTATCCTAATTTACAGGTTTAACCCAAAGGTGGTATATGACATTCCTTTTCATTAAGCTATTAGGGGAGTGACGAGTGATGGCGCCCCGCTCTAATTATCTTTAATGTAGTGTTTCAAATTGATCATGCATAATGCAATTACAAATCATGATTAAATTAATTTGTATTGATTTAAGATTGTATAAGTTGTTAATAACTACGGTGTAGTGCATCTATTTCCACAAGCTAACGTTAATATTTTCAAATGCCAAAGCGCTTCCTCCTTTTTTACTCCAGTTTTGTTCTCATTAAAAAGTTCACAAACTTGTCAGCACTTTATGGAGGTGAAAACGAATTTCAAAACCCTGTAAGTAGAAGTTTTGAGTATTTAAATAATGTTTCTCCAAGAAACGATGTCTAACACATGTGTAACTTTAGGGTCATCTAGATTTAAAAACATATCTGTCTCTGAAACGCCTTGTCCTCCTCCATCCCCTAACTATCTGACCCCCCACAGCCGCCTTCCTGCCTGGCTAGTGCAGTCTTTGCACATCATACCAGCTTCTGATTGTTGGGGGGTGGGGGGGGTGGGGGAGAAGAATCCGGAAGCCAAGAGGAGGAGACCCAAGCAAACTTTACCCCACAACAAAACGCAGACTTCCCTTGTCTCCTCATATTAACCATATTCAAGGAATACAAGTCCCTCAGAAATCTGCACATCTGAAGGCAAAGTCCTAGTAGACATCTGTCCCAGTAGACCGCACAGGGAAACCAGGAACACCTCCTCCCCCTGTTTCTCTCAATAACTGAAGGGGAAGACAAGACGGGACAAGGAGAAGAGTGAGACAAAAGAGCAGGATGGATTAATGACTCAGAAAAGGCCCCAGCAGTACGGTTTTTGTGACAGAAACAAATATTGGATAAATTTGCCAAAACATCTGGCCTGTTTTGTCACGTACTATAAAAGTATTCTTTCACCTCCTAAAACTGAAACTGTAAAGCTAGCCAGACCCATGGCATAGAGCCCTTCCACCTTCTATGCGTCTTGTAACTGGGAGCAGGGTCTTGCGGATTGTTGTTTTCACGCGGAAGGGTGGGCCTAGAGTGAAAGGGGTTTTTTTAGTGTTCTTCTCTGAGTGTATTACATGCCTTAAGATCCTATGAGGGGGAAATGAACTAATCAGATGGGGGTGGGGTGAGGGGCGCTTGGAAATGGAAGTGAAATGTGTATGAGAAAGGTTCAGCAATAAATATGACGGGCAGAGCTGCCCGATCCCCGCGGCCTCTCGCTAAGACCGGTCAGTAACCCGCGCCCACTCGTCTTCAGGACGCACGCTCACAGCAAGTTGAGGCACGAAGGCGTCTCAGCTGGCGGTCTTCACTGAGCGCGAAGCTTGCTGCTCACTAGCGACCCCTCCAGCTCTCAGGGCGAACCAAGCCGATGCCGGAGCGCACCCCGGACGCCCGTCCCGGTCGCGGAGCCCAGCTCCTTTCGGAGGGTCGTCCCAGCAGGACGGTCCCATCCCGGAGCGCCGCAAGTCGCCCGCCAGCCCCGCACTGCGTGGAAGCGGCTGCAGAGCCCCGCAGTGGGATCGAGTCCGAGACGTTCGAGAAAAGCACCCTTCTCCTTGCCGGGAGAGAGAAGCTGTCAGGGACCCTGAGAGTAAACTGAGTGGGAGGGGGAAATGTAGGAACACCACACCCAGGTGTAACCGACGCGGGGCTCCAAGGGAGGCAAACCCAGCGAAGAGCGAGGCTGGAAGTCCGCAGAGAGGGGTAAGCGGCTCATCCCCTATATTGGCCACCATCGGCCTGAACTCTAACAGATGGGGGTCAAACCACCGCGACGGTTTCAGATGAAAACAAGCTTGAGCAATACTTTCTCCACACTTCCCCACTCGTTGAAAAGTATACATCCACACACACATCCACACACACCCTCCCGCAGAAAAGCAGAAGCAAGGGGGGTCCAAAACTTGACTGGGTTGCCAGGACCGGCTCCTCCCTCAGCCAAGGTGCAGCGAGTCTGCACGGCAGCCTCCCTGTCAAGTAGGCGGGACTGCACCCACAGCACACGCCACGTGGATGAATGCAAGTGTTCAGTTGTTCCAGGTTTCTGAGGCCTCGGCCCAGCCTCATCACCAACTGGCAAAATCAGTTCTCCGGCCTGACTTCTGAAGACGTCTCTTTCTAGTCCAGCACAACAGATGGGGTCCAGTGGTGTCTCATTCTCCCCAACACTACACAGAGAAGCTCTTCAATGGACCCTTGCACCTGAGTTAAATATTTCAGAAAGAATCTTGAGTTGTGAAGAGGTCTCTGCACTAAACCGTGCTGGAAGGAGAAGGGGTAGGAGAGGGGTGGAACAAATATTTTCAAGCAATCTCCAAACACAGTGCTACCCTGGAGGATAAAATTAATTCAATCAAACACATTATTTTTTCTTAACTAGGAATACTCAGAAATGGAGATATGGATTTCCTTGGACTTGAGTTTGGCAGTAGATTCAACACTCAGCTTCAACCCTGAGATTGAAGAGCCAGCCATTAGTTCCCCTGTGTGCATCAACCCTGGGATTGGGATGATGAAGCCCTACCTGCCAGGAATTAGAACATTTTGGGAGGCAGAGGAGGGCTCCATCCATAAAATAACTATTTTAAGATAAAAAACAATAAGACTCCGGTTTTAATGAAGTCTTACAATTGAGGCTGAATGTTAGGTGTTTGTTTGGAAAAGGTGGGTTTCATATTTTGTGGGGTTTGGGGTGGGTTTTGGTTTTTTGGCATCGGTATGTGTGACTAGCAGTGAAGGTTGTTAAGTTTCCAAGCAGGAATCAGCTTAAAATGCATGGATTCTATTATATGTACAATTTAATCACAAGGTATTTAAAATAGACATTTCCATCTAAAATCCAATCAGAAATCAACACAGTTCCTCCAGGCATTAGATGATCATCTCGATTTTGCATTTGTAAACGGGGAGAAATAAATGTGACTTGTGGATACCAAGAGGTCAAGTACGGCTGCTCAAATATTTTTCTTACAAAATGACGGATTTATTAGACAAATAAGTAGCCCGGCTGATGCAAAACCCCCAGTGATTGAATTTTGACGTTAAGTCAACAACAACTCGAACTACATCAGTGCTTCAAGATTTAGTTATGATGGTAGAGATTACTGAACAAATAAGAGCCAGAAATGAATACAGATTTCTGAGGATCTGCCCCTGGCACCCTCCTCTTGACATTCTCCTCCATATGCTCCCCCTATCCAGACTGTATTCTAATTAAAGGACTTGCCTATGCCTTGTGATTGGAAAATAACTTTAAAATAATTAGGCATATTTTTCTGTTAAAAATAAAAACAACAACAACAAAGAACAGGCTCAGAGAGAAAGCCAATTGAGTTTCATTATAAATTCCTTCGTGGCCTGAAAGTCACCCACAATTAGAAGGGAGGGAGCATGCAGTGGGTGCTGAGTTTTGTTTTTTAAAGATCTTATTTTCATTAAGAATTTTGATAACCTACTCTCCTACCCTTTCCACCCTTTCTCTTAAAACACTGCTTTCTAAAAGATTTGAGGACTTGGGCGATGTTAGTATCCCACTCGCGGATCTGAATCCACTGCTAAATAATTAAACCAACCGTAGACTTTCAGGAGTATTTAGATTTCACCTTTCTGAGGTCAATGGCTATGCTCCTCCCCACTGCGGCAGCCCCCGACCCTCCCCCCACCCGCTGCGACGCCGGGCGGGCGGGGGGGGGGGGTGCTGGCCGTGGTTCTGAAAATCCTGCGTGCATCTTGTGGGGAGGGCACCACTGGTGAAGTCTTTTGCTCCTCATAAAGGCGGCTTAAATAATTGAGATTACATTTAAGCATAACATAGTTCATTTCTTATCTTTTCATGGAGAAAGGGGCTAATCTGCTCCTAGTGTGGAAATGTCTTTTATTTATTCTGTGTGGGACTTCCTTATTGCAGTGGAATTGGTGACTTAATTTCCATTTAAGTCTTCTTGAGCTAGCCAAGAACTGATTCCTTCCATCTTCTCTTTCTCATATTCATCAATTTTCGGCTATACTTGGTTCACCCAGTCTATGGAACTGCTTATTTTGCAAAAATAAATCCACATTTGATTTCAAGGCTTCATTTGATCAAGGGCTTGACACAATTTCTCTCTGTAGCTAGAAATTTGCTTTCTGGGTATCCAGGCACAGACTGCTAGAGGCAATAAACTGGTACCAGATCTTTATCTCAGATTTCATTTAAATGCAGTAATAATTGTACTCTGTTAAATAAGTTGCCATCCAGGCTTCTCTCCCAGTTTGTCATATTCTCCTCCCACATATGCATATACCCATAATTTCTACAGATGTTTTCATCATGCTGGTTTTTTAAATCATGTTATATTAGTTGTTTTCCCAAATAAATAAACCTGAAAAATACAAAATTGCTAACCCTGAAATAGCAATAGAATTCATAAGTAGAAAGAAATGTTTCATAATTATTTGCCACTCCCCAGGATTAAGTGATAAGTTGTGCAGTTGAAGCCCTTCTACTACTTCTCTAGGCTTCTTCCTTTTTTTCTATTGAATAGTACCTGTAGTCCAATAACGCCTCTGTTTACAGTTTGCCTGAACTTGTTTCTGGATTTATATTTCAATATGCTCCTTAGGATGCAAAATTCCTGTCAAATTAAAGAGTGCTCATGTCTTGCCCGCTTCCAGCAAATCACTTGCAGCACCTAATAAATCCAGCTGGGGTTCCTTCCATAGCCCGATGCTGCCGAAATCATTATTGTCCTGCCTTGTTTCATGTCAGAGGCCTCTTCGCCTCATCTGTCATGAAACCAATTTCACTTTATTTACATCCATTTGCTAGTTTAATTACTGTGCTGATGAATAGCCTGAAGGAATTAAGTTACGAGTCTTTGGAAACCCAAAGCGACAGATATATGGGCTACCTTTTAACTACAGGGAAAGAAATGAAGGCTAGTGTGGCATGCACCAAAATTTAAAGATAATAAGTGTTTCTCTCTACCTAGCTACTCTTGAAATTCAGGATGATCTTGTTTTTATGTATTCGTCATCTCCTGGATGAAATACAGTGCTACAGAACCCCTCATATTTACACATTCACTGCAGTTCTCTACAATACGATTCTCCATTTTTTAATGCTTTTTTTTTTTTTCTAAAAGAGTTACAGATGATTTTCTAGCCAAGCCAAATAATCTAATGTGTTGGTGTTTTGGCGCCTGCCAATGTTAACCTTTCCTTGTAACCAAGAACCTTACTTCTATATAAACACAAATAGGTGTCTTTGTAAAAATAAAGAATATTTAACATATCCAACCTAATATACAGCATAAAATACTTCACTTATATTATATAAATGATGTAACAGATGTCACTTACAGAGTTTTTGTTTTTCATTGAGCACAATTTCACAATCATCTTCTTTAATGTATTTTTTAATCAAATAAGAGCATCCCGCTCCCTCTCTTTCGCAAGTCCAATATAATAGAGTACTGTGAATCTATGTTAATGACAGAGGTTTTGTGATATGGTTGTATAATCTGCGCTCTCAAATACATAGAAGTAGTCAATCATTTGCATATATATTTAAAAACTAAGATCAATAAACTTTTCAGTCATTCCATTATCCTATAAATTAATACTGTAAATCATGCCTACTAATCATGACAACATTAAAAATCATCTTCAAGGGTATTCTTTCCTAAATTTTATCATTAATTATAGATTTTGAAACTTAAAATTAATAATCCAGAAATTAAGTCCTCATATGGCTCATCATCATTGGTTACCAATAAACAATAATAATATCTTAACTGACATTTGATTTTATATTTTCTGTATCCCCAGGTAGCATCACACATGAAAAAAATGCAACTTTTAAATTTAAGTGCCTATGTGTTCTCCTTTCATTGCTCTGTTTGTGACATTTTGAAATCAGTACTTTGTAATGTGTTAAGTTGATGGCACATGACAAAATATATTTACCATTTTAAGAAAGAATGTAAAATTCTTTCTTACAGACCTGATGCCTTATTCATTTATACCATCTACATGCTGAGCTCATAATTACTTTTAAGGTTGTGCAAACTTTCTAAACTACTTATCTAACCGAAATTTTTTTAACAGTCAAGGGCAAGAGATACTTCCAAACAAAGCAGAAATGAGAAAGATGGAAGATTTAAATGCTTTCTCATTTCCTCTCCTCCTAAAAGAATTAAATACTTTTTGTACCCTGTAGACTCTGCAGTTTCATTTATCACAAAGCCAGCCTAAAGGAAGGGAAAAAATATAAACATTTTTTATTTACTATCAGAAGAACTAAAGGTGGTGAAAACGCTACTGTACATGTAGACAAAATATTATTAAATTATATATTCATTACAAATCCTCTAGGCGCCTCCCTCCATGCCCCCCTTACATCCCTTCAGTGCACATTTGCCCCGTTCCTCCTCCCACTCTACTTTTAATAAAGCTCATCTACAAAACAACCTACAGAACAAAAAAACATTTTTTGTATTAAGTCCTACTTATAAAAGTTTTGCAATAAAGGGACCCTAAACGAGACCCTTAAGGTAAAATGTCCTTCTATTTTAATAGTACCAGATATGCATCCAATTCTTCTAGGAGAGATTTATGAACAGTCTTTAACTTGACAGAAAGGAAATCTGCATTGGTTGAGTCTTCTTTAGCTATTTTTATTTATTTTTTTATAAAAGAAATGAGAAATGATGGGGGTTTAAAATGCTTTCTCTTCCCCTCTTCCCCTCCCCCATTGCTCTCATTCTCCCCCTTTAGAAGACCCTCTCCTCCCTCTCCAGCTCTTTTTGATTAATAGATCCATGTGGCTAACGGCCTGACATATGGTGTGCGAAGCAGCTTGAGATAGTACCTTAGGCATCCCCTACGGCCATTAACATATTAGGGGCTTATGTGCAGTCAGACAGTCAGACCTCATCCAGAGCCGGTGTTTTCAGAAAGGCTGCACCCCAGAGCTGTTTGATAGAGAGTTTCAATAATGCACCACTCTTCAATTTTAAGCGTTGTGGCTAGTGCTGAAACACTGGGACAGAACCAGAATAAAGTTTAGAAATGAGACTCAGTTACATTCAACAACAGTAAAAATTGTACCTGCATCTGTTTGTATATGGATATGCACGTGGAGGCGCAGCTCCGAGCTCACAAACACACACCAGCGCCTGAGTATTATCAGTAAACAGGCAGTGTCACCTGCCTGGATTTATTTTGTTTAAATTCCTCTTTATACCAAAAATACTAACAATGCAATAACAGTACAGTTACTGACAGAGATGATTCAAAAGCAAAAATAAAATACAGCATAATGTTTAAGAAATAAACTTCTCTGAATCATGTAGCCTGATGTCTTTCCCTAATAGAAGAAAGTAAGTGTATTTTTACATCTACAGCTTTGAAATAAGAAAAAGAGGAAGAAAATCATGAAAATTTTAACTGTAAAAGATGTGATCATGTTTTAGATGCATTTGCACATCAAATCCCTGGAAAGGTAACTATTCTTGCTCTACTAAACCTGAAAGTTTACAGACAAGCAAAAGTCTTGACAATAATTCTATAACTCTGAAGGTGGGGAAAGCCTCTAGGAGACAGAAATATTTATATACACACACATATGTTTCTATGTATGTGTGTGTGTATATATATATATATGTATGTATATATATATATTTCATGAGGGAGATGATATTCAAAATCAAAGAAGACATCCCACTTGAAGCTTATTTCATTCACTTTAACAGTTTAACAACATAACTGAAGCTTGAAATTCGCTTTACCCAACGTTCTTATTCCAGCCTCCTGCTGATAAACCACTGTACCCCTTTTGAACTGTACTCTGGCTGTTTGCTTGGCAAATAAATGCTGTTCCGCCCTATTAAACCTTTTAGGTAGTTTCATCTTCGGATTTCTCAAATACAGAGCTAATAAGGAGGTGCTTTGATGCTGTTTTACTTTCAAACTATAGCCTCGAGGCGTTGAAACGCGCAAAAGGTAACCGAAAAAGTAAATTGCCACGAGCAAGGCGCACCCTCCCTTTCAAAATCGCTCCGACCCTCTGCAGTGCACTGCGTGGCAGCCGAAAATCGCCTGTTCCTGGGAAGAACTACGTCCCGTTGGCAGCCCCTGGGGTTCTGAACCCGAGCCACGTTACCAGGGGGATGAGGAGAGGGGAAGCACTTTTAAGTTTAAAAAGCCCTGAGATCCCTTGGGGGAGGAGAAAGTCAGGAGGTAGAGACGGCAAAGCTTCTCAAAAGTTGATTCTAGGCAAACAAATATCAGACGGGAAGTGAAGATTAAGATACAGCAACTTGTTTAAGCGGCCAGTAATAAAACTTTTGCATAAGGCGTGGCGGCGGTGTACACAGGAGCTAAGGCTGATCTCAAACACCGGGCTCAGCTTACACTTTGAAGGGAAGACCCCGGCGCGTACTCGTGCCTCGCACACACTTGATTCTACTACACACACTACACACACACACACACACACACACACACACACACACGCAAGCAAGCGCGCACACACGACCCCTTAGTGGAATATAAGCAAATGAAACAATTGAAACATATCTGCTTTCCTTAAAACTGGGATGAAAGAGTCTCTCGCTCAAAGGCGTCTCATTTCCTCTCATTTAGGTACTTTTTCAGAAGAAATGCAAGCCCCAGGGAGATAACTCCCTGCCCGAGTTAAATAGATCCTACCTGCTTTTTAAAATGCCTGTATTTCCATTGCTAACTCATAAAACATATTTTAAGCAGGGCAGTTGAGCTCCAATCTCAGCCTCAGAGCCCCTTCTCACATTCTGCTTCTCTTTCTTTCCCTTTCTTTCATGACAACGCTTTCGTAAAGTCGCATAAATGATCAAAATTAACATAAATCATTATTAGTTATTAGGATTTGGTCTAAATTACACTGCGAATATCGCACCAGCCCCATCTGCCGCCCCTGCTCTCGCAGCAATAGATTGCAGATAAAATAAATGTCCTTACCCCATTAGAAGGTTCCTGTCTCTGTAGCCAAAAGCCAAACAAAAGCAATAAATACCGGGCTTTTTCTCTCCACTATTCAGCTGTGACTCTTTTCATCAGCTCTTCCTCTAGAAAAGCTCGATAGCTGTCTGAAAATATTGCATTTTATATCACCAAAGGGCGATTAATATTGCATTAACTGTATTTAACATTTTTAAGCGCGAGTAATCTACAATGAGTTAGTTTCTGTTAATAAGTACGGGGGGGTATCAGAACTACCGCAGACCACTTAAGATATCCGTATAAACATATTATTTGTCTCACACTTTGTTTTGCTTTGTTTTTTAAAATATAATGTTAGAGTGTAGCGCGCGATGTTTGAAGTGGGAGAAGCCGTGCTAATGGTCTGCTTAAAGTATTCTGAAACTGACTGGAGACAGCCAGGTCCCTGCCTTCATTAAATGTTTATTGTCAACACTTGGCGGGGGCGGAGGGGGGATACGGTGGGGAGAGACTGGTATAAGTGTATTTCCTCGGCTGGAAATTGTCAACACTTTGTTTTAGTCTGATCCATGCCTACAAAAGTTTGCGTACATTATGCTGCACTGAAGCCAGGAGTCAGAGTTACCAAACTTTTGTTTGTAATTCATTCTGCCTAATCAATGTGGGCAGTCTATCTCTTTTCCTCCTCCATCCCTTCTTTTGCCACTTCTCCGTCCAATCTCCCTTTTAGCAACTTGAGCTTCCCTTCTCCTTTCCCTAACCTCTTGCCTTCGTAAATCAGAGTTGCGACCTCCGGGACCTTTGGGATTGGGGCGGGGGATGGGACGGGGTGCTTTTTGCTCCACCCCTGCGTTTGCAGGAGCAGTACGCTGGGCTCACCACTTGGGCTTTGCCAGCTTCTCTTGGACCGAGATTTTTCACCCCCGTTTTGCGAACCAGGATTCTACCGAATTTTCCCGGACGGAAGCAGAGTGGCCAGGCTTCCTCCCACCCTGGGTACAAATCCTTGCCTAATAAACTCAAAACCATAACAGGGCTTTGGTGGTGTGCACCTTAACCACAACAACACCACAAAAACCAAAATCTTACTGCTTCCAATTTTTTTTAACGTAAACCAGTTTTGAAAGTTTCATGGTGTTTAACGTGTCTGCTCGACTTAGGCAAGCTGTGGGGAGAGGAGTATTTTTAACCTCTGTGAGCTACTAGTCCCTTCCCTTTTCTCTCAGGACATCCTCAAAGGCACTTACATGGTGGGAGAGGACTTCTGAGAGCTCCTAATTACCAGCTGCGGAACTCCGGCTCGCCTCTCCGAGGGGACTAGGAGCACGCAGCGCGCATGTGCGAGTTCCGCGCGCTCCCTGCGCCGTCCGTGCACGCCCCGTCCGCCGGGCGCTCCCAGCGCTCTGCTCCCCGCCTGCCACCCGCCACCGCTGCGCAAGCGCCGCCGGGGTCCAGGCCTTGGACCGCTACTCCGTTGGGCTGTTTGGCGGCCGGGCCAATTCCTGCCAGGGCCCGAAGGCTGGTGGCTGTCCCGCGGTCCAAGAGAACTGTGGTCTTGGGCGGCTGGAAGCCTCCAGGCCGCGAGTCTCCCACCGAGGCGGTGGACGGGCGCAGACCCGGCGCCCTGCAGTCGCTTGACCCAGGCTCGTGGCGGCGGGCGCGGGATTCCCCGCGCAGACGGCCCCGGGTGGGCAGGTGTTTTGCACGGGGGGGAGAACCCTCCACCGGTCGGGAGGGCGGGTCCCTCCTGGCTGCAGGTGACCCAATCAGCTCCGCCTGCGGTTTGAACCGGCACCCGCCCATCCACCCGCTCGGAGTCGAAGTCAAGCCAAGATGACAAGTGAGCTGCTTGACCTGTGGCGGCTGGAGGGGAGGGAGCAGCCCCACAAGGCGGCCCCCGAAGTAACTCCCTGAGTCCAGGGAGCACTAGTCCTCTTCACTTTCAAGGCCATTCCCCGCCCGCGCCCAGCCCTACAGAGCCTCCCGATTCGGGCATGGGGAGAGGGAGGGCTGCCCACCTCCCATCAAGTTGACTTGACAACAATTACGAAAGTTTTTAATTAGCTTCTTGTTATCATTCATTTTATTAATTTCCAGAACTCTCAAGCCATGAATTATTCAAAGGGCAAGGCAACCGGAGCGGGGCGGTCGCGCGCCCCCGCCGCACGTTCCCGGCCCGGCTCCGGCAGCTCTGCTCGCCCGCCGCCCCGGAGGGCGTGAGCGGGCCCGGCGCAGCCAGCCGCGGTGGCGCGAAGGTTTGATCAAATATTAAATAACGTAATTATTGCGACAAGGCTTATCTCGCAGGTGGAAAAGAGGCTCCCCGCGAGAATTAGAATTCGGCTGCTATTTTTAAAAAATCAATTAAGCTTGCGGTCTCCTTTGAAACCGCCCGCGAGCTCTGTGTGGCTCTCGTCGTGGGGCTAGGACTGCGGCGCCAATAACACCGATAAACAGAACCATACCAGATAATAATTGTGGTCATCACCTTTATCATCCCGCTGGCCACCAAGGCAATTCGAATGGAGTGGAAAACACTGCTTTTTAGCCCAAGTCAGAACTCACAATTCTCACTTCATGGACTAGACTATGAAAGCTCATCCCCAAGAAAGATGGAGCAGGGATGCTTCACGCAGGGTCGGCAGGAGAGGCCCGGGCGACGAGGCAGAGGGCCATGGGCGGGGGCTGGCCAGGTGAGTCCTGGGGGCTAGGGCGCCTTGTCTTCTCTTGGCGTGGCGGCACGTGATAACAGGACCGAAGTAATCTTACTATCACGAGAAAGTATCAATTGATACAATCATGGCAGTGGGTGCCTACGGTTTATTTATGAGAGTGTAATCGAAGTTGAGAGCAATTTCAGAACACGCGTTAAACAAAAATCTACTCAGAAGTTAGTTGATGTGTCTTGAGGGCATCATTTCTTAGACCTATAGAAGGAGCAGGACCCTGAGCTAGGACTGGGGCAAAGAGAAATTTAAAATGAGTGGATGACATAAACGTGGCAGGTGCATTTCATGCTTATTTTTCTTTTGCCCTTCCTACTCCACGACGGCCTGGATTTCCTGAGAACATGAAATACAAACGGAGCACAATTTTCCCACTCTCTCCAACTTATTTTAAGATTATTCTTTTAAAGGACCAGAGCCACACATTTTACTATTTCCACTCACCAACTGGTTTCAGAATCTGCTAGGAGTGTAGTTCTTCTTCACAACCAGATAACTTTGAAAGGCCAAATATCGCTGAGTGACAAGCCTTTGCACTCTCTTCAGGAGGACGTTTGCTTGTTTGTTTCTTCCTAAATTGACAAAGG
>NW_024423344.1:51363385-51504593 GCF_017311325.1 Ursus maritimus
TCACCCCCGTTTTGCGAACCAGGATTCTACCGAATTTTCCCGGACGGAAGCAGAGTGGCCAGGCTTCCTCCCACCCTGGGTACAAATCCTTGCCTAATAAACTCAAAACCATAACAGGGCTTTGGTGGTGTGCACCTTAACCACAACAACACCACAAAAACCAAAATCTTACTGCTTCCAATTTTTTTTAACGTAAACCAGTTTTGAAAGTTTCATGGTGTTTAACGTGTCTGCTCGACTTAGGCAAGCTGTGGGGAGAGGAGTATTTTTAACCTCTGTGAGCTACTAGTCCCTTCCCTTTTCTCTCAGGACATCCTCAAAGGCACTTACATGGTGGGAGAGGACTTCTGAGAGCTCCTAATTACCAGCTGCGGAACTCCGGCTCGCCTCTCCGAGGGGACTAGGAGCACGCAGCGCGCATGTGCGAGTTCCGCGCGCTCCCTGCGCCGTCCGTGCACGCCCCGTCCGCCGGGCGCTCCCAGCGCTCTGCTCCCCGCCTGCCACCCGCCACCGCTGCGCAAGCGCGCCGGGGGTCCAGGCCTTGGACCGCTACTCCGTTGGGCTGTTTGGCGGCCGGGCCAATTCCCTGCCAGGGCCCGAAGGCTGGTGGCTGTCCCGCGGTCCAAGAGAACTGTGGTCTTGGGCGGCTGGAAGCCTCCAGGCCGCGAGTCTCCCGCCAGGCGGTGGACGGGCGCAGACCCGGCGCCCTGCAGTCGCTTGACCCAGGCTCGCGCGCTTGGGGCGCGGGGATTCCCCGCGCGGACGGCCCCGGGTGGGCGGGTGTTTCCATGGCAGGGGGAGAACCCTACACCGGTCGGGGGAGGGCGGGTCCCTCCTGGCTGCAAATTCTGACCCAATCAGCTCCGCCTGCGGTTTGAACCGGCACCCGCCCATCCACCCGCTCGGAAGTCCGAAGTCAAGCCAAGATGACAAGTGAGCTGCTGACTGTGGCGGCTGGAGGGGAGGGAGCAGCCCCACAAGGCGGCCCCCGAAGTAACTCCCTGAGTCCAGGGAGCACTAGTCCTCTTCACTTTCAAGGCCATTCCCCGCCCGCGCCCAGCCCTACAGAGCCTCCCGATTCGGGCATGGGGAGAGGGAGGGCTGCCCACCTCCCATCAAGTTGACTTGACAACAATTACGAAAGTTTTTAATTAGCTTCTTGTTATCATTCATTTTATTAATTTCCAGAACTCTCAAGCCATGAATTATTCAAAGGGCAAGGCAACCGGAGCGGGGCGGTCGCGCGCCCCCGCCGCACGTTCCCGGCCCGGCTCCGGCAGCTCTGCTCGCCCGCCGCCCCGGAGGGCGTGAGCGGGCCCGGCGCAGCCAGCCGCGGTGGCGCGAAGGTTTGATCAAATATTAAATAACGTAATTATTGCGACAAGGCTTATCTCGCAGGTGGAAAAGAGGCTCCCCGCGAGAATTAGAATTCGGCTGCTATTTTTAAAAAATCAATTAAGCTTGCGGTCTCCTTTGAAACCGCCCGCGAGCTCTGTGTGGCTCTCGTCGTGGGGCTAGGACTGCGGCGCCAATAACACCGATAAACAGAACCATACCAGATAATAATTGTGGTCATCACCTTTATCATCCCGCTGGCCACCAAGGCAATTCGAATGGAGTGGAAAACACTGCTTTTTAGCCCAAGTCAGAACTCACAATTCTCACTTCATGGACTAGACTATGAAAGCTCATCCCCAAGAAAGATGGAGCAGGGATGCTTCACGCAGGGTCGGCAGGAGAGGCCCGGGCGACGAGGCAGAGGGCCATGGGCGGGGGCTGGCCAGGTGAGTCCTGGGGGCTAGGGCGCCTTGTCTTCTCTTGGCGTGGCGGCACGTGATAACAGGACCGAAGTAATCTTACTATCACGAGAAAGTATCAATTGATACAATCATGGCAGTGGGTGCCTACGGTTTATTTATGAGAGTGTAATCGAAGTTGAGAGCAATTTCAGAACACGCGTTAAACAAAAATCTACTCAGAAGTTAGTTGATGTGTCTTGAGGGCATCATTTCTTAGACCTATAGAAGGAGCAGGACCCTGAGCTAGGACTGGGGCAAAGAGAAATTTAAAATGAGTGGATGACATAAACGTGGCAGGTGCATTTCATGCTTATTTTTCTTTTGCCCTTCCTACTCCACGACGGCCTGGATTTCCTGAGAACATGAAATACAAACGGAGCACAATTTTCCCACTCTCTCCAACTTATTTTAAGATTATTCTTTTAAAGGACCAGAGCCACACATTTTACTATTTCCACTCACCAACTGGTTTCAGAATCTGCTAGGAGTGTAGTTCTTCTTCACAACCAGATAACTTTGAAAGGCCAAATATCGCTGAGTGACAAGCCTTTGCACTCTCTTCAGGAGGACGTTTGCTTGTTTGTTTCTTCCTAAATTGACAAAGGTGTCTTAGAACAGTCTTATTATTCCTTCCCACGGTACAGATTCACTCACCAGAGAGCAAAGCATTCTGTTTTGCACAGTTTCCTACTACGTAAAATAGGAAACTCTGCAAAGCACGTATTTTTATGATGTTTTATTAACATAATATTGTCTTCTTTTTATTTGGTAAGGATTTTAATACAAAACAAATGCTTAAGTTCTTATTACATACATTGGTCATCATTATATAATACAAATGTATTTGCCTGCAACATTTCCGTTTGGAGCAGATTGAAAAAAAAAACAGCCTTCGTAAATCTTTTCATTTGTTCATTCCTGGTTCTCCAACAATGAAATCCGGTCATACTTTCCTATAAAATAACGGTTTGTTTTGTTTTTTGTTTTTTTTACAAATGCATTTTATTAAAAAACTCTGATGACATTTCAAGTCAATAACAACGGAAACAAATCAATTTTGATGGAAGAGATCTATTTTTAAAAATACCTCTAGTGCTTTTTTAAAACATTAACAACTGTTTAAAATCACAGCTTTTTAAATGTACTATTCTTTTTTGAACATCAGGTGTTTTGTTTCACAGATTTGCCGGTGAAATTAAAAAGATTTGGCTAAAATAGGATGATGTCAGAAGATATAATCCCAGCTATTAAGAAACTTTGTACATTTGGCATCTGATGTAGTCCCGGGTCACCAAGAAATAAAGTATCTCTGGTCTTTCTGGAGCAGTAGGTGGCACACTAAATGTTTCAAATGAACACAGGCATTCGACATGGTGGCTGGACAGATCCGTGGATGATTTTTTATATTTATTAACCTCAAAAGAAAAGTCATTTAGTTAAAACATTTTTTAAAGAAATATTTCTAGGCCAGAACAATACATATAAACGTTCCAATGCCTCTTTCCCTGAACCTCAATTTAATTGGGGGGGGGGGACCTGGTTATTTATTACCTTCCACCACTCTGAAGTGAGGGCTGTGGTTTAAGTTTCTGCAGTTAAAAAAAAAAAACTGATAACACAGGCAACTAATATAGAATTAATTTTATTCAGAGCACCGCTTTTCACATAAGTTATCTGAAAGTGAATTCTGATTCAGCAGAAAAATACATCGTTCTAACCCCTTCCTCACTTTTTATCCCCCTTTCAATATCCTCCCCTGTATTTGTGGTTGAATTGAATCTCATCTTTTGACCGGCTCTACCAGGACTTGGCCCAGTATAAACAAAAATGCACCCAAATCATAAAACTGCTCTTCTTTCAGTTATGTTTTATTTGTAAGCGTACTGGGACACATCCCCCTGTTGTATTTTGGCGCACAGAAATGGTTCTAATAGAAGTGGGGAGGGGGAAAGGTAATAGAGCAAAGACATAACCAAGGAGAAAGCTCAGCAGACATACATGGACAGGTAGATCAATCCGTGAGACATTTCAGGATTAACACTGGCAGTTTGTAACCACTGTGTGAGTGTGTGCGTTAAAGAAAATATTTACAGTAATCTTCCTTTTTTTCTCTTCCTCTAAATACAAGAATATGACAAGAATGTTGTGTTTTTGGTGAAAACAGGCAGTAGACTGTGAAATCACACTATCCACAAAACGGTCTATCAGAAAGCTAGCCCAGTTTAGTGCTCAGTTTCAAATGCATAGTATGTTTGCGCTGCAAACAATGATATACAACGTAATTAAATAAATAATGCCTAACCAGAGTGAGACCTAATTGTGTTTCTTTCTGCACCTTTCAGATCATGCATGATTTCAGTCTTGTTAAATGGCAGAGTTTTCCTTTTTTCATTTGTTCTGTTTTCAATTTTTTAGTTCTTATTAAAGAATGGTAATAAACCATCTCCACACGAGATCAAGAGTATCTTGTGCACCAAGCAGGCATTTTACCTAACCACCTTCGACTGTCTCATTTTTTTTATCCATCAACAGTTCATAGAGTACCTTGATTATTACTATGAAATACTATAAATGATTTTCTATTTGGGAGACTGATAGTGCAAATTAAAGTTCTTGCTATCCAACATATATCCCCAGCAATAAATTACTTTTGAATAATAATAATAATAATAATAATGAAACACAGTTGTTCTGCTTCCCCTTCCCCCCAACATGCAGACCCCATTGAAACAAACGGAGGGCTTTAAATCTGTCTTCCTCTCTTCTGGGATTCAGTGGATTTTTCTCCCAGCCAAGTCCTGCTCCAACTGAAAGCAGAAACTTTCCAATATTTCAATGATTTTATGCTCTCCAAGAGAGAAAGAAAGGGTACCTAGAAGAGCAAGATGGGTCTTCTGGAGAGAAAGTGGGGCACAGTATCTCTCCTAGTGTCTTCCACCCCATCAGTGTATTTGAATCAATAGGGGGAAAAGTAAGTAGGTAGTTTAAAATAAACCACACTCAGAAAAATAAATGAAAGGGCAAGCAAGTTCCATGGCATGGTGGGGGGGGGATCTTATTTCGAAATAATCTGTTTTCCAGATCTTAGATATATGAGCAAAAATGAAAAGAGAAAAACCTTGTTAAATTGTTTTATTTTCCTAGAATAAAATACTTATTTCGGAGCCCCTAAATTCTGCCCTTTAGTCAGCTCAAAGACTGTGTGTCTTCTCTCTCCCTAAACATCCCCACCAGACAGTGACCAGGCCACAGGAGTATAGGCCAGGTCACCATAAAACTTGGGAGTCTTGAATAGCCTCCCTCTCCTTCAGCTGTGTCCTGCCTCACTTTCTGGCAATGGAGAGCAGCTATCGCAGCCTCGCAGCCTCGTTGGGACGGAGAAAATAAATCAAAGAGGACACGGATGGGGTGGAGGTGAGACTTGGGAGGAGAACGTAAACACAGAAACAGAACAACTAGCTTCGCTACCCAGAATTTCACCTTCTGGTTTGTTTGGTTTTCCATTTTTAACTCAGTTCCTGTATGTAGGGTTGGGGTGGGTGGTAATAATAGTGGTGCTTTTTTCTCTTCCTTAGGGGGTAATGAAGCTGCAGAATACGGCTCCCCAGAGTTAAGTTCCTAAAGCATTTTTTTGTTGTTGTTGTTCTGTTTTGTTTTAGTTTGTCTTTATTTGTCAGGTTTTTGGTGGTTGGTAGGTTTGTTTTTGTACATAGTCCCTTGGTCCCCAGGAGATTTTGACAAGTGTCTCTGGTCAAAAACAGTCCATTTCCCTACTCTTCCCGAGTCTCCCCCCACCCTAACCCCCAGAACCAATCTGCTCCTCAGAACCCCTCCTCCAGTCTCTGCTTTCCTTCCCCTCAACTCCCTGGCTCACCCAAATATTCCCCCTTTCTCCCCTGCCTGGCTCTCCGGTGTCCACACCCAGCACCACAGTCCTCTTTTCTGGGGAGGGTAAAGGGCAGAGAGAGCAAAGAGGGGGTAAAGGAGAGTGCGCCAGGAGGGACTCCCCAAATGCAAGCAAGATAACGGACACTCCAAATCTAGGGGAAAGAGGCTCAGGGAAAGCCCCTGAAAAGCCCCTTCAGCTCCCCGTTCTGCCCCGCCCTGCACCTCCCACTCCCCCTCAGTAAGTGGCGGAGAATTTCATCCGCTTCTGCTTCTGTCTCTGGTTGCAAAACCACACCCGCACCACGTTCTTTTTGAGGTCCAGTTTCTCGGCGATGGCGGCGATCTTCTCGGAGGAGGGCCGGGGTTGTACGGCGAAGTAGGCCTCGAGGGAGCGCTTCTCCGGCGCTGCGATGGAAGTCCGCTTGCGCTTCTTCTCGCCGCCGTTGAAGAGCTCGGGCTTGTTCATTTTCTCGCGCTGCGCGCCCTCGGCCTCCTCGAGCCACGCCTGCAGGATGGGCTTGAGCGCGATCATGTTGTTGTGAGAGAGCGTGAGCGACTCGAACCTGCAGATGGTGCTCTGGCTGAGCGAGCCCACGCCCGGGATCTTGAGGTTGGCCAGCGCCGAGCCCACGTCGGCCTGCGTCACGCCCAGCTTGATGCGCCTCTGCTTGAAGCGCTCGGCGAACGCCTCGAGCTCGCGCGGGTCCGTGTCCGAGTCGCAGATGGACGCCAGGCCCGCCGCGCCCACCACGGCCGCAGCCGCTGAGGCCGCCGCCACCTGCCCGGCCGCCGCCGCCGCCGCCGCCGCCGCCGCGCCGTGGTGCGCCGCCGCCGCCACCAGCCCGGGGTGCGGCAGACCCGACGGCATGTTCATGGCGGCCGCCGCCGCCGGGTGCGACAGGTGGCCCAGGCCGTGCATGTGCGGATGAGGGTGCGCCGAGCCGCCTAGCAGCCCGCCGCCGGGCCGCCGCCGCCGCCCCGGCCACCGCCGCCGCCGCGCCCCCGGCCGCCGCCGCCGGCCTCCGCGTCCCCGGGGCTCCGCCGCCCCCCGGGCCGTCGTGGGCGCCGCCGCCGCCGCCGGCCGCGCCCGCGCCACCCGCGCCGGCCATGAGCGCGAGAGAGGGCGACGAAATGTGGTCCAGCAGGTCGCCAGGCTCGAGCGCCTGGTGGTGATGGTGGTGGTGGTGGTGGTGCGCCAGCGGCACGGTGGATGTGGACGTGCATGGCACGCTGTTCATCGTGTGGTACGTGGCGTCTGGCTTGAATGGGTGGCTCTTGCCCTGGGACACGGCGATGTCCACGGCCGCCAGCGCCTCTGCCCGCGCCAGCAGCGTTTCGTCTAGGCTGGCGAAGAGGTTGCTCTGCAGCTGCAGGCGACACAAACCAAACCAAAACAAAAACAAACAACAAAAAAACCACAAAACAAAAAAAAGCAAGAACACAAAACAAAACCACACACAAGCCGGAAAGCACAAGCAAAGGGCAAACCAAACACAAAGCAACCAAAATAACAATAACGGGGGTGGGGATAGCGGAGACCGGGAAAGACGGAATGGGGAGCACATTGAGGGCGAGACAGGGGGGACAGATGAGAAGGGACATGAGTGTGAGGAGAGGGATAGGTGCAGGGGAGAGGGGGACACAAGAACACATTCCGGGAACCGGTGTAGGAGACCAAAAAGGAAGGGGGAAAGAAGAAGAAATGGAGATGTAACTCGCAGCTGGGGACCCGTGTCACGCACCCGAACACGCACAGAGACCGCCTTTCCGAGGCGTGAAATTAACAGAGAAAGTGGAGGGAAGTCGAGAGTCATGGCCCCAGCGCTCCCCACTCTGATCGCAGGCGCCCGACACGAGGCAGAGGCGACGGGAACACGACATTAAGCGCCACTGGACAAAACGTGCCTCGCAGCGGGATTCCTCTAAAAATCCCTGCCCGCAAAACCCAGCACCTGGACCTGGCGCACATCACCCGACATGCAGTGTCTCGGAGACGGGGAGGGGGCAGGCGCGCGGGCCGGGGCCGCGGACGTGGGGCGCTTACCGGCGGCGTGGGCAGGCAGGCCCGCCGGATGGCCTCAGAGCTGGAGTGCAGCGACGGGTACTTGTGCTCAGGGAGGGTGGGATGCATGGCAAAGTGAGGCTGCTTGCTGTTCATAGACATCATCTTGATGGCTTGGCATGTAAATCCACAAACACTCCGAAAGTCTGCCGGAAAGTGCGCACGCCGGCTCCCCCGGCCTCCCTTCGGAGGCTGCAGCCGAGGCGGCTGGCGGCGCGGAGGCGGCGGCCGCGCCGGGGGCTGCTGCTGCTCCTCTGCTGCCGCCGCTGCCGCCCGGCGCTCCCTTTGACCGTGCAGAGCGCCGCGCACCGGCCTCGCGATCCCACTTCTCCTAGAGCTCTAGCCCCGCGCGCCGACGGGATGCACTCCTCTTACACCTGAGCCCCACTTCTCGCGGCCGGTTCGGGGAGCTCTCGCGAGAGCTCCCGGCCCCGCCGCGCTGACAGGCATCAGCTGTCTCTGTCTGTCTAGGCGCGCTCTCTCTCTCCGCGGCTCCGTGCGTCTGCGCGCGCGCGCGCTCGCTCGGCCGAGACAGGCGCTTGGGAGCCGCTCTTATAGTGACCACCAGCAAGGACAGCGCAGGTGATGCACCTGTAGCTACCTGGGCATGCGCATTGCACGCCTCACCTTTCCCACCGCGGCTCTGGAAAGATCAAAAGGGCTAGCTATTGTCTCAGGGTACGCACCTTTTAGGGGGAGAAAGACAAGATGCTCACAAGCCCCTTGGTGCTTTCCCTCTCGCAAGCTCTCCCCATCCCATCGCAAGCCCGGAATATATGCGCATTACTTAGGCACACCTCCACTCCGGGATGTCTAACAAGCTGTTATATAATGTATACAGCTGGGTATTTGTATGTTAAATTATGCCCGCGCATTCCTCTGTATACAGTATAAATAACAACACAGAAATGCAGAAGATGCTGTCTTTTGCTGCAAGAACCTGTTTCTTTCAAGGTTTATAAATAGGTTCCTGGAGAATAATCGTGGTGACAGATATTTGTTTGAAGCAGTCAGACGCTATTGATTTCCATATAATTTAATTTCCTCTGCATACTTTGTTGTTGTTGTTGTTGTTGTGAATATAACTGTGTCAGGCACCGACAGTGACAGCCACTTAGGAGCCACAAGGAGCGTGTGCTTTCTACTAGGGAACCGCTGTTGAAATTGTGCATTTCTCTTATTGTTTGTCTCCTTTAACCGTGTACAAACCCACATTTCAAATGAGCTCCGGGTGATCTGAGGCTTCTAGTAATCAAAAGGAAAAATAGTTAACAGGGTGTTGCTGGGATCCTTTCCTCTCCTCAGTGTATACACACACACACACACACACACACACACACACACACACACACACTTAATGCTGGAAACTCCGGGAAAAGGAAATCGCTTCACAGAAAAAAGAATTAAGATGTTGAGAACTTTCTTTTCCCTTCAATCGTTTTGGCTTCTTTGCATCTTATCTGTGTGTGTGTGTGTGTGTGTGTGTGTGTATACACATATACACTTCTCCAATAGGAGACAGGATCAAGCCAGTTTATAGGAAAGTGTGATTAAAATATTAATTCTAACCAATTTGAAAGAAAGAAACCTAAGCTCTGGTCTGGACTTTATTTTTTACATATTCTCTTGTTGTGAAATCAAAACGTAAGAAGAATGAATCAATTAGCCAACCTGTTATATGGCTCTTGTGTGGCAGACAGATCAAGGGCCTCCAGGGAGAGCTACAGTTCAGGTGCCCAGTCCCCAGGGACACAGCGCTTGCCCCGGGTGATAATAACAGCCCAGATGTTATCACATCTGCGGCAGGAGAGCTGGAGAGCATCTAGGGGCTACTTATGGGAGGCAGAGATCAGATAAATAATCTTTCTGGTCTCTCCCACACCAAAGAGGTCTGGATTTCCACCAAAGAGCAGCTCTCATCTCTCAATTTGCGTTCGTGTGGATCTTTTCTTCGGATAAACGTGTCCGTATTTAGCATACCCACTCAATACTCAAATTCCAAGAAAAGCCCACAGGCGTCACCATGGCATTTTCTTTCTTTTCTTTCCTCTCTACCCTCCTCCCCCGTTGCAGCCAGAGAGGGGAGTAAGAAAGATGTTCAGTTGCTGGTGGGAGAGGAGCCGCGCGTTTCCATCCATTACGTGGTCCCCCGGGAGTGCAAATGCAACTTATCTCTACCGTGAATGGACGAGGAGCAGGACATCGCTGGAGGGAGCGAGTGAGTCCTAGGTAGTTGTCGCACCGGGTGTCCAGGCTTAACCTAATCCTTCCTGATACCCAAGGCGGCGGTTCCCTGAGATCTCTCACGAGGGAAAGGATGGGTCCCACAGAGGGCGAGAGCCTAGATCCTGCCTGTTCCCGAAACGCTGGCCTTTAGAGACCCGGAAGCGTGCGTGGGAGACGGAACCTCAAATAGCACAGGTTCCTCCGAAGTGGACCCCCAGAGAGCGAGGCCAGCCACCCCCCTCCCCTGTACTGAAAACTCCTCTGGACTTACACTATGACTCTGGGAGAGCACCAGGAAACCGAGAAGATAGACACCCCGCCAGAGATCGGGAGTTCACAGGCCTGCCGAGACTCCTCCCCTAGTTCACATTTCTTTGGACTCCTTTCTTCCGACAATGCCTTGGGGTGAAGCCAAACTTTAATCCAGAATATCTCAGCTTTTCCTGGCGCTAGAAATAGAGGGCTGTGGGTTCAATTCCCAACCCACCCCCTAACCAATGGACTGGAAGCCCATTTAGGGCACATCTGTGTCCACCGTGGTACCTAGCAAGGTGCTTTCCACAAGAGTAAAAATGCCCCATCAGAAAATACCTGTGTGTAGGAAGAAAGAGAAGGCAGATGGGCCAGGAGTAAGAGCCAGAGAGTTCAACAAGCCAGGGTTAATGAGGGGCAAGCAGGAAGAATACTGAAGGGTCTCCTCTCTTCCTAACAGGAAGATGGAGACTGGGCCAAAGAGGTGTGTTGTCGCTATGCAGAGCTGTAAATCTTTTTTTTTTTTTAAAGATTTTATTTATTTATTCGACAGAGAGAGAGACAGCCAGCGAGAGAGGGAACACAAGCAGGGGGAGTGGGAGAGGAAGAAGCAGGCTCATAGCAGAGGAGCCTGATGTGGGGCTCGATCCCATAACACCGGGATCACGCCCTGAGCCGAAGGCAGAGGCTTAACCGCTGTGCCACCCAGGCGCCCCCAGAGCTGTAAATCTTGATAGCAGCTTGTTCTTTTTCGGAGTTCAATTATTTCATCCCTCCCTCATTTACTGTCTACTTTACTTTCCTCCCTCGGTGCTTGGTTATCACCAGTCTGGGCCAGGGCAAGACACTGGAGAGAAAGATGAGGTGTAAAAAATGGGTATCTGCCCTCCAGGAGGTGGCAGTCTCTAAGAGTGGGGCAGCCCCAGGTTGAAGGGGTGCTATGGTACAGGTGTGACAGGTGCAAAGAGAGGGAATTGTACAGAAACATGGGATGGGGTGGGAGATGATGCTGGGTCACTTGTCTGGCCACATCCCTGCTAGCCTTGGCCCCAGGCTAGAGAATCAGGCACAGTGGCCGATCTGCCGGCAGTTCCTTGGACCTTATGAAGTCTTTCTCTACTTTCCCCAGGGCAGTGAAAGAAGAGGGTGGTGGGCTGAGGCTCACCAATATCTCACTGCTTTGTTTTCCTGGTTTGGCAAGTGCAGTAACTAGTTGGCCCCTGCTTGTGCTAATGATGCCCACATGGGGTCTGAGCCTTGGCATAGATTCCTGGAAAGTCCCCCCCTTCCTACTTGTTTAATGACCAACACAGATTCTCCCCTCCCCCCATCTCATAGCTTTGCATTTTATCAAGAGGGGATAATGAATGCACAGCTATTGATTTCCAAGGAATTTCCGCCCCCAGGGATAGGGAGTCTATCATCTGGATCAGAGACACATTTCTTTCCCTCATTAATTAATTTTCTCCTCCTCCTTTGGCAGGCCCCACTTCACATCTCCTTTGGCAGCTGCTTTTTCCCCGAGCTCAGAGAGCAGAGATTCCTTGATTGGAGTGAGGGCCTGCGAGAGAGGCGCTGTTCAAGGGCCGGCGCTGCTGGGAGTGACCTCTCCTTACCTTAGACACCCACCTACCTCCGCAGATCAGGAGAGCGCTCCTGACAGCTGCTGCCCACTCGGGCTGCCTTTTTCCGTCCAGAGGGGTGCGGGGAAGATCAGCGCTGCCCTCAGCAGCCGCTACCTGCGCGCGCGCGCACACACACACACACACACACACACACACCCCTCTGGGATTGAACCCGAGTTATTTGTTCGGATTCAAGGATAGGGGTTTGGCCCTGAAGAATGTCTCCTTAAGTGCATGGAGTTCGCGTGTGTGTATAGGTGAAGGGTATCGGGCTCCACTTTCTGGCCTGAACCTGGGGATCTGGCCCTCCCTGCAGGCCAGCCACCTCGGGTTCTGGCGGCCCGGGCGGGAGCTCTGCACCTCCCAAACCCGGGGTGCCCCGGTTCCCGCGGGCAGTTGCCAGTTTGAAACTAGGCACATTTCACAGCGCAGCCAGCGCTCTGCGTGCAGGAGTCGCCCCCAGAGCTCAGAGCTGACGGGCTCCAGAGGCCTTCTGGGTTGTTTTTAAGCAATGTGCAGGGGCAGGAAGGGGAGGAGCAGGCCCAGAGTAGGGGGTGGGGGTCGGTTCTCTTGAAGGGGAGCTGCGCTTGGGTGGGCCGGGCGGCGCCTTCGCACTCCGACACTTTTTGTCTGAAGGGTGGACGAGAGACGCTACTGGGGCGGAACTTTTTGCTTCCGCTCCCGGCCGCCTTCCCAGGGCTAAGCCTGGGCTGCCTCGATGGTAGGTTTCTGTGAGCGCTACTCCTCGCGCAGGCCGATCCCGTCTCTCCTGCCGTTAGGGGCCCGGGCTCCTCGCAGGTCCTGCCGGGGTCCTCAGACCTCCCCCACGCAGCGCCCACCCCGTCCGATTTGGGGCGGTGGCCCTGCTCTCTGCCAGCCTCAGGGCCCAGCCCTGCCCAAGCAGCGACTTCAGAGCCACGCTCTTGCTGCCGGGAGCTCGAGGATTTCCTGGAGGCCTTGTCCTCCCTTTCTACCGCGCCCCGCCCGCACTCGGGCTGCCCGTCCCTCTCCCCAAAGCTGAGCTGAGTGAGTTATTGAGGCCCTTGGTGATCTCCTTAAGGCTTCAGCCCCGCGTTCATACTGGATTCCAGCTGGGACCTGAGGAGAAGGTTCTGGAGTAAGCCAGTAAAAATCCCCACTGTCTTCTTTCTTCTGGCCGTTTAATTCAAATGCAACTTCCGTTGGGACCATTTTCCTGGATGTCCACCACGCTACCCCGAGATGATGCGTCCCAGTAAAGTTCACTGCCGGTCATTATCACTCTTGGCGTTACATATGTAGAGATCTATCAATCATCTATCATATCTATCTATCTATCATCTATCAATTATCTATCTATCTATCTATCTATCTATCTACCTTTCATCTCCACCTTCTCCACCTTCATCTCTCTATGGACTCAAAACCAACCTACCTTGTGAAAGATCTACGGACGAGGCAGGACAACTACGTCTGGGTCCTGACAGGGACATGGCCTCCCCCGCCCGCTAGTTTCGCTGTCCGTGTGAACAATGTTATCACTAAACCAGGCCACGGCCCCCTATGCTTTAGATCCTAAGAGGAGCAAAGTCGCCCCCGCTCCACCCAGGCTCCTTCACAACCGGAAGCGCGCGCGGGGAAGAAAGGGGTTCGAGGTCCCCGGGTTAAAAACAACAACGAACAAACCTACTCTACAACCCGCACTCCCGCCAGTGACCCTATGCGACGAGATGGAGATTCTGTCGCCTTCCCTCTCCTCAGCCGCCTGCCCACCGCTGCGATTCGGCCGCACGCAGGCCGGGGTTGGAGGGAGCTCGGCGGGCGCAAATGGACAGCAGAGGACCCCCGACAGCGTACGAGTGCAGTTCCGGGGACCGGGAGGCGGGCGCACATCGCCCTCCCCGGGCTCAGCTCTGCCTGCAGGAGCAGGATCCCCAGAAGGGCCCAGAAGCCGCCGAGGAAAGCGTGAAGCCGCGAGTCCGAACGCCGGAGTGCGGAGTTGGGTCCTGTCGCCGGGCTCCGGCACTCGCCGGCGCCGCCGCCAGCCTCCCCTCCTCCTCGCCGCCCGCACAAATCAAAGCCCCTTGCGAGGGACTGGGAAATAGTTGCCTTGTCATGTAACACATTGCCCTGATTTATTATAAAATTTTAACGAAATCATGCATATTTTAACAGCCTTTAATCACTGCATGAAAATTTAATTCATGGACTGTAGCGCGTTTAAATAAATGAAGTGTTAATTCATTAGGATTAATTAATTTGTTAAAGGATTGTGTGCAAGGTTAAGGTGGAAAGAAAACTCTTTGTTGGTTTCGCGTCTTAATCGCCAGGTTTCGCGAGTGGTAATAAAATGAAAGGAAACCGCAAAGCAAGTCGTTTCTTCGGGTGGGGCCTGGGCGGGACCAACTGAGAGCGCCCTCGAGAGCGCGGGAAATTCCGGCCCGCGGGGCACCGGCGGGTATGTCCTCCCAGGGGGCCGGGGGACCGGGGATTGGGGGAAGAGCCGCGCAGGCTGCGGAAATCCGGGAAGGCGGGGTGAGTTGGAATCAGAGGGAGGCAGGGGCCTCAGAGCCAAGACTAGTGGGCTAGACCTCACCTCCCCACCCCCAGCACAAAGATGACCCTGTGAGTGAAGCGAGGTCGCGCCTTCCGGCCCTCGCAGCGCAAAGCCCCGGCTTAATGGACAGATGATGGGCCAGCCCTGCCACCTCCTGAGCCTTCCTGCGCCCAGGGAGTCACTGTCTCGCCATCAGGCCGCCGGCCCCGGCGGCTAGGGCTAGCTAGAGTCTCCAGGGACGCTTAGAAAGAGGAGGCGGAGCAAAGCCAAACTTGCAAGCTCAGGCTGGAGCAATCTAGAAACCTTTCTCAATCAGAAGCCCTGGCATTAGGCAATGGGTCCTTCAGCACCTCTTCTGAGACGGCCGTGAAGTAGGCGCCCCTACAAGGACAGCGAACAAAGCAGAAGAGACGTCCTTTCCCACACCGAGCTCTTATTCATCCTTAAAGACCCAGTGCAAACAGCACTTCCGTGAAGATGCTCCATGCTATCGCCAACACCGACTTTTTCACCGTGCTGTGAGAATCAAAATGGACCAGAACTAGCTCCTCTGTCCTCACGGAAAGTCTCGGTAAACGCCTAAATCCTTGCCCTTGGTAACCGCGAAATCGTGCCACACAAGGCACACACTTCTCCACGCTTGGTTAATCCAACTAACATTTATCAGAGGGGGTCTGCTCCCTCTTAAGCCACTGCAGACCTTGGAATCTACCATTTCAAGAAGTGGAGCTCCAATTCAAAGTATTCTAGGCTGCTTCTGTCATATAAAACTGAAGATCACCCTAGCTTGAGCTCCAGATGGGTTCTTTTAAAAAAATCTGCATCTTAATAGATGTTTCCTCGCTCAGAGTGGGGTTCCGAGAATTAGGCAATAAATGTTCACTATGCACTCTGAGATCATTGCTTAAAAGGTTTTCTCTCTGCCAAGTATTATTAAAAGGATTGGGTTACATCATCACAGGCAAAGACTGTGTTGTAGGACTCCCACAAATAGGAATGAAAGACCTTCTTATGAGGCTTTGGGAAATACTTTTAATCTAATAGGCCATACTCCATAAAGTTAAACTGTTAATCTCAGTTTGATGTTCTACAAGTATCATTCACAGGTACAAAATCTATGTATTACACTTTGAATAACTGAAAACCATTCAAGTATACAGAAACAAGTTCCTGAAACACCTTGGGATTTAAGACGAAAGTTCTTCCCTTGTTCAGTGGTAACTTTAGTTTTAAACCAATGTAGATACAAAAGAAATTATAGGAATATAAAGCAGATTTGAAATTAAGGGGCTATAAATCTTAAAGTCTACCATTTTCAGTTTTAGTCTCAGCTGATACATTAAAACAGGAAAAAAATGTCATTGTGAATGGGATTAAGATTTTGAAAATTAAAAGATGAACACTAAAAGTCATGTCAAAAACAAACAAACCCTAGCATCATGTCACATTTCCTTAGCCATTACATTTGAGAAAGATGAGCAATGAAAAGATGTTGTTTTTATAGGCATGACTGATTACTGTCTGTTTCCCTTATCACAAGTGCATCTTGTTCTAACACAGCCTTTACTGCTATCTAACCCTCCCAATAAGGGTTAAATTCATCTAAATGTCAGAGTCAATGCAAATCTTTCAAAATTTAAAAGTGGCAGAGACTATGGACTCCAGGAAACAAACTGAGGGTTTCAGAGGGGAGGGGAGTGGGGGGATGGGCTAGCCAGGTGATGGGTATTAAGGAGGACATGTATTGCATGGAGCACTGGGTGTTATACGCAAACGATGAATCATGGAACACTACATCAAAAACTAATGATGTACTGTATGGTGACTAACACAATACAAATTTAAATAAAATATAAGTGGCACACGAACAACTCTCATCACTGAGCTTCCACTTAGTAGTGGAGTTAGACCCTGGAACATTGGCAGGAATAAAATGCTACTTGAAAAGAAACATGCTACTATTTCTAAAGTAGTACTTTAAAAGGAACCCTTGGAAATTTCAAATCCATTCATCCTTTGGCCTACAAATGTGAACTCTCATGTGTGAGGGAGGAAGAGTACAAGCTCTAGAGTTAGGGGCCCAGCTCTAAGACATGGTTCTATCCCATTCCAGCTGTGTGACCACTAATCCTCAAATCACTTATTTTAAACTGAGGATAACAGCTCTTGGTTTACAGAGGATTAAAGGAAATAGAAGTTAGTAAAGTACTTGGTTTAAATAAAAGTTTGTTTTTAGAGTGTGTATACAATATACTTAAAAATATATGAAACCACTACATTTATCATGACATATCAGATTATGGTAAAATAAGTAAAGAGTACAAATGAGAATATGTGATTAAAATAAAATCCTGCAGGTTATTCCCTTCACCTGAGAAATGTCACAGGTTTGATTAATTTAATATATTGTTAATATACTGAAATATTGTTTTGGGAAGGGTGGAGCAACATTTCTGACGCAGCTGGGAAATGCTCTGGTCCAGTAGAGACACTCTAACCCTGATTAGGCATCACGAAATCAGGTTACACATTCTGGACTGCCATGGCACACTATCAGTATATATTTGGATTAATGGATTAAAAACTGACACATTCATAGTAAAGAAGAGTTATAGACAGAATTAGAGTGAGGCTTACCCTCAAATTTACTCTATTTACTCAGAAAAATTGTGGATTTTTACATTTAATAGAATTTCAAATATATTATCATATTGTCAAAGATATCTAAACTACTAATATCTCTAAAAGTACCCACTGACTTTAACACATTAAAAGAAAAAAGAACACACAAATACTTATTGGAAAATATATATGATAAAAATTATGCTTCATGTTAGCTTTTCTTTTTGGCCCTTATTATTTCTAAAAGTGGAAGGCATGATTCTCCAAATCATAAAAGTGATTTGTTACACGTTTATGGTTTCATTGAATCCTTAGAGTCTACTATTAACAGGGGTCAGCAAATTTTTCTGTAAAAGGCCAAACAGTAAATATTTTAGGCTTTGTGGGCCATATGGTCTCAGTGGCAACTATTCAACTCCGCCACTGCAGTGTAGAAGCAGTCATAGGTAACATGTAAACAAAGGAGTGTATTTGCGTTCTAGTAAGACTGTATTTAGAAACACTGAAATTTGAATTTTGTACCATTTTCCGGTATTATGAAAGTTTTTTTGGATTCTTAAAAACCATTAAAAAGTGTAAAAACTATTTTTATACTTCACAGGCTTTTCACAAAAAACAGGTGTAGGCCAGATTTGGTCCATGGTCCATAGTTTGTCAACCCCTATAAGATTAATTAAAAAGGGTGAGTTTTACTGATCATTATAGGCTAACTCAATATCTGAGACAACATCAAGGATTACAGTGCTTATGACATCCTTTATTCAATTCACATAGAAAAGCATGCAGTATTAATGTAAAACAGTACAGTATTAATGTAAAATGTTCAGTGCACATTAGATAAACAAGTTATTAGCATACAAACCATTTTAAAGGCCTATACAGGCATACCAAACATGTACAGAATATACTTTTTCAGACCCTAAATTAAAAATTGTGCTTAGCTCACCTATTCTCATCTCAACACTCTTCAGGAAAAAAAATTCTGTCCGACACAAAGATAATTCTATTAGCCAACTAAAACTTCTTTTTCTTAGTAAGGAGAACAGTGCAAGCAAGAATGCTACCATGCATACAGAGTTTCCACAAAGAATAGTAACATGCAAACAAGAACTTCACTCCAAAAAAAGCTCCCCTGGGATGAAAGTGGATCAAGAATTTGGCAAAGAGCGCTTCTGCACCTGTGTATATGGAACAATGAAGCTACCAAGTTTAGGCTCCCCAAACCCAACCAACCATTCTATGCCTTCTTTCCAAAGTAGGTTCAATTTCTGATATTTGACACACACAAAAAGATGAGGAAATGAAAACTACCTGACATAAAACAAGTATTTTCATATAGAAACTGCATTCTTTCATTCTAGCAAAATGTTCTCACAAAAACTGTACAGAACACAATGTTAAAAATGCAAACATACATACACAAAACCTAAAAAGAAAAGTAAATGAATATTAGACTAAGGTTAGAGTGCTATTTCTCCATCCCATATGGCCCTGCCTAAAAGTTGAGCCATCACTAAACATAAATAAAAAAGGGCAGGCAAAATTATTTCCATCCTAGGAAAGCTTTAAAGAAACTCAAGTGTCTTATGAGCAGTGTGTAGACAACCCAAAAAGTTTTATTTAAGAAATCCAAGTTCTGAAGACAACCAAGGCTCATTAACAGGCCACTGTATCTAACAGCTATATCAAGACCCAAACAAACAAAATACACCTAAACCAGATACATATAAAAAGAAACCTTCTCCTTATCCTTTCTGGTTAAAAAGATGCCCAAACGAAACTGAAAAAGGACAAATTCTTTAAAATGAACAAAAGTATTTTGGGTACAGGCTAATCCACCATTCTGACCTGACATTTGACTACAGATTATCAATTCAAAATCATATAGAACTTTTATGAGGGAAAAAAGTAATTTTAAAAACTTATTATTCCTCTCAGGACAAAAACATGAATGACACCTTTCTAATGAGTCAACTTTTAGTTGCTTTTGATGGGCTTGCATTGGAAAGACTGCTCTGGATTTTTCTTTTCGTTGATTGATTCATATTTTTATTCCTCTTCTCAGGCACAAAGGAAGTAGACCAAGGAGACTGAAGGTGGTTATGAAGACCATGCATCTCTGAGGTCACCTTAAATAAAGATGACCCAAACCTCTGATCTTCAAATAGCCGGTGTGAACTGCTTAACAAAACACCCTGGGAAAACTCAGTCTGAAACAAACAGCTTGGAGGTTTGATTTCATTAGTACCTGGGTTAGAACTGGTATGGAGAGAAAAATCTTCATTCATTTCTTGGTCAGATGGAGAGAGGAGAAAAAAGGAAGTGGGTTTCCAATCATTTCCATTTTCTAACTGATCAGTAGTTAGAGAACCTTTGGAAAGGTTTGGCTTAGTTCTTTCTTCCAACTTATCTGGTTCCTCCAGAAATTCACTGCCTTGAGATGACTTTGATAACCCATCCAAATCCACTGACTTAAAACCATTATTACAGGGGCTCTTGCTGTTGTCTGATTCCGACATCATTGAATCCAGCTCAGAGATTTTGTCAAGGTAAGCTGCGTCCATGGATGCTTCACTGGATGTTCTTGTCCGATTCATTTCAAAAGAACGAATAGAATTCAACCTCTTAGATAAGCATGAGCCTGATTTCTCACTTAATTTTAGAGTAATTTCTCCAACAGAATTTGCTATTGTGTTCCCCTCTGGGCTTTCAAAATCCAAGTTTTGGGCATAGCTTGTGGAACAACAGTCCCAAAACCCTGTCTTTGAGGAAGTAAAACATTCTGATTTCTTTTCATTTTCACTCCTATCATCTTCTGATGAATCTTTATTACAAACATTTGGAGAATCACAAAAATCATCAAACACCAATTTTCTGAGATGGTTTGAGTGCTTTTTGGAACCCACTGCTTTGACTACAGAGCTCTCTCTATTTTCTGGAGTACTGAGCTGAAGGCAACTAAGGGACAAAGGAGTACAAGGAGCTGGAAGATCATAAAGTTCTTCATCTTTGTAGGGTATACAATCACTTGGCTTATTACCCCATTCTCTTTCCAAATAAGTATCCATACTTGTATCTGTCACATCTAACATTATTTCCACCTGTTTTTGATATAGGTCTTTGTTCTTAGAACAATTTGGTTCTGTTTTGCTGGTGCTTTCCTGCCTGGCAGAACTGCTAGAAGGTTTTGCCAGGTGAGAACTTGAGGTGGATGAGCCAAGCTGCTTTCTGGCACCATCACCTTGATTCTTTGATGCCATATCCTCCTCGTTGCCTATGCTCCCCTTGCCATCTGCAGAAAGTGCTCTCTGGCAAATGGAATTCATAGCTTCCTTCTCTTCACTTGAATTTTTCAGCTGTGCAATTTGAGATTCTAGTTCTTCTATATACTTATCACTTCGTTCCAGAGCTTTCTTGAGACGATTGGTTTCACGTTCATGCTGTTCTACTTTGGACTGAAGAGCAGCTACTGTAAACCTTCCAAACCTACAAGGAATGGAAAGATAGTTAACTTTACAGTTCAAGTTTTTTCTTTCCTTTTCAAAGTTTAAGAGTGTAAACTATATCAACCCATTTCAATTTCACATACCAGTGACATTTCAGACCACTCGATGAACAGGTCAAAAGCGATGCCAGAGGTAGTATTTTCAGAAAAGAGTTTTTCCACTTTATATAATAATATGCATATGATAACAATGGCAAAGATCTAATAGGATACTCTTGTGGTCAAATCAGATTAGTAGTGGCAGAAAGGCAGAAACTCACTGCTGATTTCCCTTCCAAGAGCTAACTCTATCAATTCAGCTCATATATGCATGCAGGGTTATCCCCTAAAACAATGGCAAAGATTTATGATAACATTTGAACAGTGGTCCACATCTTGAAATATTTACATTCAATCATTTTCCTATTGTGCAGCAGTGTTTTACAATACATTTCTTATACAATGTCACCTTGTCAAACATAAAATGCCAATTTGAAATTCAGAAATCTTAGCAGTCCCAGCAGGGGTGGTTTTAAATACTTATTTGGACCCTTTCAATTACAGCCACTCTTGATCTGAAGCTTTTACTTGGCCTTTCTGAACACTGGGCTTTAATTCATTCCAGTTCTACTTATTTTTGGCATTTTACAACTGTGTGGGACATCAATCTCATTTCTTCCAACTTTGAAATATAAAGTCAATATATTACACATAAAAACATTTTCACATTTTCTGAAAAGGAACCTTTTGGAGAGTAACTGAAAAAGAACATATCAAAAATTCACTTCTTTTACTCAGGATTATCTTGTTTTCATTATTCCCTTAAGAATGAGTATGGGAGGTACCTGAGTGGCTCAGATGGTTGAGTGACTGACTCTTGATTTCCGCTTAGGTCATGATTTCAGGGTCATGAGACTGAGCCCTGAGTGGTGCTCTGCTCTCAGCGTGGAGTCTGCTTAATATCCTCTCTCTGCCCCTCCCCTTGCATGCTCACTCGCTGTTCTCTCTCAAATAAATAAAAATAAATCTTAAAAAAAAAAAAAAAAAGAACGGGTACTAGGCTCAGCTCAGAAAACAGTTTTGAGCACCTAGTATGGGCTGATGGTGTATCTGGAGCTGGGGATACAAAGATCAGCAACACTGTCCCACCCCAATGGATATAAAATGTCTACCTTAAATTCCATCTGAACATCAAAGAAAATTCTATCTTTTAAGAAACTGCTTCTTATGACCGAATAAACATAAGCCTTGCATTCTAACCTCATGAAAAATACTCCTCTCCACAAAAGTTCTTTTAAAGAGCCTCTTTCTATAATCTTTTTGATGATTTAAATATTGACCCATCTTAAAGAATTCACGATTGTCTGTTTGGAGGAAAGTACTTGAGAAGGTGGCTTCTAAAAAAAATTTTTTTTAAATCTATGGGTTTATCTTTTTCTTCTTTTTCCCCCTAATTATAAAAGTAATTACAATTAAGAGGTGCTTGGGTGGTTTCTTGGTTTCGGCTCAGGTCTAGATCTCAGGGTTGTGGGATCAAGCCCTGCCTAGGCTCCGGCTTGGCAGGGAGTCTGCCTCCCTTCTCCTTCTGTTCCCCCCCACCCCCAATTATGCCCTCTCTGTCTCTGAAATAAATAATCTTTTTTTAAAAAGTTATTACAATTAAGAAAATATACTAGGTATTAAAAAAAAACACAAAGAAGAAGAAACCCACAGTAATTACCTTTTAGAGACAACCACTACATGTGCTCTGACTCACTCAACGCCCAACACCTCCTCTTCCACTACAGCCCAATTCACTCTCTAGCTTACTCTGACACAATTCCTGCTCCGGTCACTACTGGGGGAAAAAAGCAGGGCAAAAGTAGATACAGATTCATAAAATCTCAGGTTTAGAAGGGCCTTAAAAGACTCAGTACTGAATATTGATCTAATCACTGCAATTAACTAACTGAACTCCCAGAAAAAGCATACTCCCTTCAACCTCTAAAAAACAAAGCAAAAACCACAGGTATAACAATAACAAAACCAACTATAATAACAAGCCTCCCTGTTTTAAAACCAAGTTTATTACTACTATGAGTATCTGGTTAAATGAATGATGGTAGTTTTTCCTTCTTTGTTAGAGAAAAATGTTTTAGTTTATAAATGTAGTATCTAATAGAGCTGTAGTTTCACAAGAGGATTTTAAAGAGCAATGAATATCTTAAGGACATCAGCAAAAATGTAAGTTCTTGATTGCAACTACTCTATAATCAAATAACCCACATATTTTTAAATGGAAAAAATGTGTAGCATGTTTATTTAATGCAAACAGCAAAAGTGACAGCCTTAAATTTGCTTACCAAGATAAAATTTATCTTTTTCTTAAGTGCGATTTTTACAATAAAGGTAAACTCAGAAGAAAAAAAAATCAAACAATTTTTTAAAAGATTTATTTATTTTAAAGAGAGAGAGAGAAAGCACAAGCAGGGAGAAGGGCAGAGAGGGAGACAAGCAGACTCCCCACTGAGCAGGGAGCCCGATATGAGGCTCGATCCCACAACCCTAAGATCATGACCTGAGCTGAAATCAAGAGTTGGACACTTAACTGACTGAGCCACCCAGGTGCCCAAAAATCAAACAATTTAAAATCAAATAATGTTACTAGATAGGTAAGTCAGCCATTACCAAAGGATGTCCTTGGGAACTCAGACGCTTACATAAGGAAAGACTAGTGACAAATATGAAATGTTTCCCAAAATATTAGCAGCTTTTTATTAGCAGGTTTTAACCTGGAATTTCAAACATGTCACTTTATTTATTTATTTTTTTAAAGATTTTATTTATTTATTTGACAGAGAGAAACAGCCAGCAAGAGAGGGAACACAAGCAGGGGGAGTGGGAGAGGAAGAAGCAGGCTCCCAGAGAAGGAGCCTGATGTGGGGCTCAATCCCAGAACACCGGGATCACGCCCTGAGCCGAAGGCAGATGCTTAACAACTGTGCCACCCAGGCGCCCCTAAGCACGTCACTTTAAGATGCTACATTTGTCCCTATGTTTATTTTTTTTTAATGTTTTTAAAATAAGTTAACAAATGGTTCTGAGTTGAAGTCAAAATGACAGCCCCAACCATGTATTCTGTGTTACTTCAGAAAGAAAGCTGAAGTGCCCTAAGAACTAACAACAACAAAGGCCAGCAATGGAGCACATATGACAGAGACAGCAAGCACAAGTCACTGATGGAGCTGGCTGTTTTCTAAAAGGTCACTGCCCTCAATTCCCCAAAGTTCCATTTCAATACTTTACAAGTCTATAATACTTTGAGTGATCAGACCTTTTTACCATGCTAATAAGAGGCCTGTGCTGGTGGACAAACTAACAGAAATGTATAGTGAAAGCTATGGAACTGATCAATTAATTAATCAATCCATGTAATTTTTGTCTCTCTCTCCCCCACTAGAGTATAAGCTCCAGGAAAGTAGGGAGTCTGACCAACTCACATTCACTGCTAGCTCCCTAGAACAATTCCTGGTATACAGCAGTCCTCATTAAATGCACCCTGAATAAATGTTATTTTCTTACTTTAAGATGCATCAATACCTTACATCAAGACAGAGCCAACAACATAGGATAAGCCAAAGGTCCTTGGGTCTCTTTTACGTGTTAAGCAATTTTTTTTTTTTAAGATTTTATTTATTTATTTGAGAGAGAGAGAGAGAGAGCACGAGAGCAGGGTGGAGGCAGAGGAAGAAGCAGACTCCCCACTGAGCAGGGAGCTTGTTGTGGTACTCCATCCCAGGACTCCGGGATGACCTGAGCCAAAGGCAGTCATTTAAATGACTGAGCCACCCAGGTGCCCCATACATGTAGGTATTCTGAATCACTATATAACTAAACTGAATGTTTCATACATTTGACTGTTTTTTTTTTTTTTTTTTCATTGACACCAAGGAAAGCAGCAACAGAGAACACCACATACAGAGCATAGTTCTGTGGCTTTTTTGTTTTGTTTTTACTACAGGCTTTCCATCTTATACTGCTCCTTCTAAAAAAACCTGCCACTTAAGGCACTTGGGTGGCTCAGTCAGTTAAGCATCTGCCTTCAGCTCAGGTCATGATCCCAGGGTCCTGGGATACAGCCAGGCATCAGGCTCCCTGCTCAGTGGGGAGCCTGCTTCTCCCTCTCCCTCTGCCCCTCCCCCCGCTCGTGCTCTCTTCTCTCTCTCTCTCTCTCCTCTCTCAATCAGATAAATACATAAAATCTTTAACTCTAACCTTAGCAAAAGAATGGAAACATATGAGACTTTTGACATAGCTATTAGGAATTTTAAGCTTACCCTCGACTACTGTATTAGATTTGGCAAAGGGAAATTAATCAAGTCATATAGAAATAACAATTAGGGCTGCATATCTGATGCTATACTTCCATAAAAGAAGACAACGAAGATAAGAGCTTATTTAACTTTGGGTTTTAATACTCTTATTCACACTAATTCCAGATATTTCCAGAGTACATAGCATTAAATGAATCAATGCCAAGGCAAGCCAGAGGGAATTCTAACATCATTTACCATACTTCCTTTTCCTGAGCAAATTTCAAAATGGAGTATTTTTATAAACATTCCATTAGAGACCAAAAGGCTTTGATTTTCAAAGTAGCAGTGATGGCCAAAGGCTTCATTATGTCAGAGAAAACATCGTAAAGCAGTTTGGGAGCTGCAACCGATATATCGGAAGTATGCTAGAATCTAGGAGAAGCTTAAAGGATTTTGCAGCTTGCAATGTTAACAGATATATACAATCTGGATTAGGGCTCCCCTTGTCCAAAAAGCTACAGAGGTACAAGATTATTCCTGTCCCTACTAGCAGTAGGAGAAATGAAAGTCCTATTAGTTTGACCTTTGAGGTATTACACCTAGAATAGAGTATTACTCACAATGAAAAGCTCCTCAGTCCACATTATCTCATAGCCCATTACACAGAAGTAATAGGATGTGCTTGAAGGGGATTAAAAGAAAGGAAAGGTGGTAAAAGAATAAATGCCAGAACCAAGTACCAAAATATTTAACTTCTAGTGCCATGCTGCCATTAACTAATTGTGAGAACTTGAGCAATTAACTTGCCTCTCTAGTTCTCAATGGTATCCCCAACAAAAGAGATAAAGTCAGCAAAATTCTAAAACATCTTCAGGACATAGGGGGACATCAGGGAAGGGAACCCACCTGCCCCTCCATGCATCTTTGATTTCATATCTTTTCCTTACTTGCTAGATGGGGTAGTAATTATGAAACAAAGTGAAAGCAATCTTTGGATCCGGACCAGCTTTTATGATCTGGCCTATGTGCCAGTTTTCCAGCACTGATATCCTTGCTGTACACACTTCTGATATGGGTAAATTTCAGTTGCCACAGTTTAGGTAAATAATACCAGTTACTTAACAACGTGGCTCAAATTTACCACATTATATTAATGTAACTAACTGCATGAAACTGCATAAAATAAAAATTTCAATACTTGCTTTTCAGTTCACAAAACAGTACATAAATAACATACGCATCAGTGACCAATCGGGTCACTTCTTTCAAAGTCTGAAAGTGGTCACTTTGCATCTGTTATTCGGTTCACACACAGACAGTAACACGTGTACTACTGTCACATACATTTTACAAGAATGGATAATCAAAAGACAGAACTGGTCAACAAAAAGGAAGGTGTGGCAAAGAACTGAATAGTGATCAATGCTAGAAGTCAAACTGGAATCAAATGTAAATGCAGTTATTGAAGAACTGACCATGGAAATGTTGAAACCGTCACTATCTGAGAGACCCTAGCAATGCCTGAGGAAACTGGGAGCGGCAAACTTATTGACCCAAATGAGAAAAGTAGTTGTGATGAAAAGAATAAAGCTGTCTAGAGGAAGTGACAGGCTGGCAAAAAACTTCACATTAAAGCAATATGGAGATATTTCACAACATTGAAAGCATTAAGGATAAAACGTTGGAAGCTGATGCAAACTTAGGAGTATGACAATTCGTCAAGGCATCAGAAAAGATGCTAGCTTCATATCATAAGTTATAGGATAGGAAGACAAGCACTATTCAGATTATTCTCCACAGGTTTTTTACAAAGAAATAAAATACTTTACACTTCACAATGTTTCTAATGTTTTATTTTTATTTTTTTTAAAGATTTTATTTATTTATTCGACAGAGATAGAGACAGCCAGCGAGAGAGGGAACACAAGCAGGGGGAGTGGGAGAGGAAGAAGCAGGCTCATAGCGGAAGAGCCTGATGTGGGGCTCGATCCCATAACGCCGGGATCACGCCCTGAGCCGAAGGCAGACGCTTAACCGTTGTGCCACCCAGGCGCCCCTCTAATGTTTTAAATTACACTACATAAATATTAGTTTTACTCTTTTTTCATTTCCATATACATTTATAGCTGAAAGCAAGAGATTTAATGTTTTGACAAAAATTATTAAAGTTTATAAAGCAACCTGATTTTTCCCATTGATTATTAAGACTGCTTTTCATGGTTTTTATTTGAATGGCCTTTTTTATGGTCCTCCACAACTGTGCAAAGTGAGTATTACCTACACTAAAGGAATAGTTGATATGTAAGAAAACCAAGTAAACTTCAGTGAGTCTTGAAAGTTTTTTTTAAAGAATAACCCATTCATAGAGGGAATTGTATTGTACAGTTGCATGTTTACACAAATGCTGTTGCATATCTTCTCATTCCCTGACTTTCAGAGATATTAAAAAATATCTTATTTTAAACATAGAAGAGAGGTAGGGTTTCAAAGGGAAGAACATTCCATTATCCTTTTCCCTTTCCTAAATATTTTTTCCTAAAGCAAAATTCACCAGTTAGAGATTCCTTAAATTTGCAAACTCCTCTTTTTGATTACACGTAACTGAAGAAAGTAGCTTATAATATGAACTCTTCAGAAACATGAAGTTTGATAGGAGTGGGAAGAAAAGGGAGAGGCCCAAGTACTGTGTTCTGCCTTGTGCTTGCGCACGCAGGGTGGGCAGAGGGGCATATTTCAGGGCAAGAGGGCAGAGAGGACCAGGACTGTAGGAAGCTCAAAACTGTACTTGGTGGTGAGGGCCTTTCGTTCTCACCTGTTTCCAAAGAGTTGTTTATGTGTTTACCTATATCTATCTCACCCTTGTGTATGTGTCAGGAGGACCGTCAAGGGCATTCTGTCTTTAAACTACTAGGGAAGCTTTGGGAAGTGGCTGATACATTTTTATCTGCTGCAGAGCTGTATGACTTGCCAGTGTTTCTTCAAGAGTTTTTTCTTTTTAAAATTAAACACCCAGTGATGAAAATTCCACATTCTTAGAGAATTTATTAATCATAAAAGTACCATCTATGACCAATCCTAGCCACACAAGCTGCTTCCACAAAAACATGTTAAATAATATGAGCCACACTAAGAGAAGAGGAAGAAATTCCTCCCTCCTGAAGACTCAAAACAACATTTCTGTTTTCTGGACCATCATCAATAAAGAAAGAAAGAAATAGCCCATCATCAAATAAATAAATAAAGTGAACTTGCATGATGGAATTTAACAAGAGTAAGTGTAACAAGTAAGTCTTTAACAGTAGCCTGACCACTACTGATAATGACAGTGACAAACATAACAGCAGCAATCACAATTTATTAAATGTTTACCTGAATCAAGCACATAGCTATATGCTCATTATATATTATCTTTTTTATTGTCCTGTCGACCTAATAAAGGAGGATCTGTTATTTTTATTTTAAAGACAAGAAATGAGAAGCTTAAAAAGACTGTCTCTTATTCAAGGATTTGCAGAAAGTGGCAGGAATAGGATTTGAATTCAAGTGTATCTGAGTCCAAATGCCAAGTCTGACATTATATGAAGTGCCTGAACATTGAGATCCCTTCTTCAGTAATACAAGTACCTATTTATACTGTAAAGTAACATAAAATACAAGCTAGGACTGCTGAGCACACAGTCTGTACACACAGTTAAGTAACTAGGATTGCTGTAATATTTACTAATCCATACATTTGCTAATAGAACATGGAGAGGAAATAAGGGATCAAGATGTAGGAAGACATACAGATATGTATGCACACAACTGATAAATATTTATCAAAAACCTACTATATTTTAGGCACAAGTTCAAGAATATTTTGCAATTTCCAAACATCATTTATTACAGTAGCCTTTCAGGAAACTAGCACAGACAGCTCACCCCAACAAATGCCAACCCAAAGAGGGTATCTCCTTTAACCAGAGATACGAGGACTAAATCGGAACCCAAACCACAAATCTGAAAGCCCCATCTTAAAGTGTGCTAACAACAGAAAGTATACATGATCATTTTGTCTACCTCATGCATAATCAGCAGGCATCTTCAACTATAAGGAAACAATGCTACTTATGTGAAATAAGCAAAATTTTAAATGTAAAATTTTAGGGCCTAAGCCTCACACAGGTACTTGTCCTGGGGTCTAATATTGAGGAATAAAAAAATACCAGCTATATTATGCTGCATCTTAGTTTTAGCATACAATAGAAAGTGCTTCAACATTTGCAAGAATAAAAAAAAGTCACAATTTCTTCCTTAAAGACAAAGGTCACATGGACAGTGGAACTAGATAAAGAATTAAGGCCCATGTAGCCATTTTTCCTCCTCCTACCTCCCAGAAGTACTGTTTAAAGATTAAGGTACAGTCTGCTTTGCAAGCTTTCAAATGGAGAGCCGAGTTTTAAAATAACAGCTCACATTATCAATACAATTTTAAAGGAAGTGGTTTTTTGGTGCATTTATTAAACTAACCATGCATTTGTAGTTGAAAATTGTGAGGCTGAAAATTCTTGCCGAGAAACCTAGAAATTCTTAACACAAACAACCTTAGACTTGGGCTGCATATGTAAATTGAAGAAGAAGAGATTCCCTTTTGTGGTCTCTAAAAAGGGCTGACACACACACACACACACACACACACGCACACACACACACACACACACATATTAACTGTTCTTTTTACTATGGAATAAATTCCATTTTATTTGATGAATATATTTCATTTCAATTCCACATAGAAATGCCTTAATTTTCTTCCCCAAAAGAAAAGATCAGCCTTGAAGTTTACAGGATATCAGTGGGGATCCTAATCTTTCATGGAAGGAAATAACCTGTGACATGCTATTTCATATCTTTTTACAGTTCTAAAAGGAATAAAGGACTTATATGTTTTCCCCAAATATAATAACCTTAACAACAAAATCTCAACAGTGTAAGAGGATAGCTTTTGCTATATAAAAAAAGCATACTTAAAAATCTCCGGACTAGTATCTATCTATACATTTTTCACTACAGTTAAATCAACCTCTCTCTCACCATGAGGAGCAATCTATTTTTTTATTCTCCCAATTTCAAAGGGGATGTTTATTAACACAAGAAACAATCTAAAACAAAATAAAACAACAAAAAAACTGTGATCCGGCCACGCTGTAATTATTACTCTGATGACAGTTACTAAGGACTTAAAGTATGCTGAGGGAATAAGAGAAAGGAAAACAAAGTAGAAGACATTCTTGTTCTCAAGCAGTTCCTAATCTTCCCGACAACCCTACTGCTTAGTCATTAGCATGCATTGCAGGCTTCTAAAATATCTTATCAATACAATAAAGACAAGTTGACAGAAAACTGCAGTAACTGTCCATCCCCAATTAGCTGAATACCCAGAGAAGGGCCCCTCAGGCGGCTGAGGGGCCCGAGCACACCTGGCTGTCACAGTCTGGCCCCAGGGTATCATCAGGCTCCCCTGACAGTCTACAAGTTCCCCTTCCGGGAAAACCAAAGGGCATAGCAGAATCAGTCATCAGATCAGGCTGGGGTCAAATACCAGGAATCGTGGCGTTTGTCAGAGCAGAATCATGAGAAGTAAAAAAGGCCAGAATAGGTCAAGAAGGGACAATAGCCAAGGCCAGCAAGACCAGACATGCTGCTGAGGAAGCCGAAAGACAGAAGCACTCTGAGTGGCACTGGGATGTCTTGAGACACAGTTTAGGAAGAGCAGAAGTGTGAACCAAGAAGGAGCCACAGCTCAGAGTCAGCACGGAGACAGATCAAGGTAGGATAAACCCAGTACAAGTAAGGAGATAGACGAGAAATCTTGTCCAGAAGCCCAGCAACCCCACCTCCTCCTTTCCCCTTTCTTGCTCCCAATCTCTAGTATGACCTAGGAAAACCTCAGGAAATCCCTCTGCTCTCCTCATTTGGAGAAAATGCCAAGAATCTTGGGATTTCCTGTCCGTGTAAACTCTTTGTACTTTAAGCTTCAAGAAAACTCAAAATCTCAATTCCCTGGTTAGTTCTCTCCATGTTGCAGCATGGAATATTAGGGTATAAGGACTCCTTCCTTCTGCCAGTCTTCAGAGAAGGAACACATACACACACACACACACACACACACACACACACGAGTCATACACACACTTACATATACTTTATACAGATACACATATTGCATGCATTTTTATAAATATGTCTTAGCTCCAAGAAGCTAGCCGTTAGATTAACTGAGCATCAGTCATGGAACTTGTCAGTATACCACTTGACCCTTAATAATATAAGAACAATGGGAAGAACAAGAGGAAAGTGTTTCTTCTGTCTTAGGAACTCATGGGAGGGCTTCACAAATAGAGTAACAACTGTGGAGGAATTAACAAGGCAGAATAAAAAGGGAGAGGTTAATGGGGAGGACCAGGGAAAACAAAGGAAAAGGCATGAGCAAAGGTGCAAAGGCATGTCATAACATGGCGAATCTGGTCAAAATTCAGCATGTCAAAGCAGAGTATAAGAAGGGGAAGGTTGGCTGGGGCGCCTGGGTGGCACAGCGGTTAAGCGTCTGCCTTCGGCTCAGGGTGTGATCCCGGCGTTATGGGATCGAGCCCCACATCAGGCTCCTCTACTGTGAGCCTGCTTCTTCCTCTCCCACTCCCCCAGCTTGTGTTCCCTCTCTCGCTGGCTGTCTCTATCTCTGTCAAATAAATAAATAAAATCTTAAAAAAAAAAACAAAAAAAAAGAAGGGGAAGGTTGGAGCGGACACAAAAAGGCCAAAACTCCAGTCATATTGTAAAGAGCCTCACATACTTATGAAGATTTCTGGGCCTTAATTTGAGGACAGTGGGCATCACCGAAGGTTATTAAACAAGGTAGTGAGATAATCAAATTTATATTCTAGAATACTGGCTATAATAAAGCAGATGCTTTAGGGTTGAGAGTGGAAAAGAAAAGCAAGCAATCAGAAGGTTGTTTAAAATAGGCTAAGCAAGAAATCATGTGCATCTAAACTAGTGGGGAATGAGAAGATGGATTAGAGACATTTAAGAGGTAGGATAGATAGAATATACTGAACAATTAGGTGTGGGATGAGGAGAAGGGGTGGAAAAACAGAAGACTGAGGTTTTTATCTGAGGCAACCAGATGAGTAGTAAAGCCATTAAGGAGGATAGAAACAAAGCAAGAGGATAAAGAATCTTTTGAGTAGAATGGATAACAGATACAATTATTTAGACACACACCTATATCAGTTTTGTGCTATACATTGTTCCAAGGACATAAAATTATCTCTGTTAATCCTCGCAGTAACATATCATCCACATTTTACATAAAGAAAATGATGGCTTCAAGGGATTAAGTAATTTATTGAGTGTTATTTATCTATTCATTTAATCATTCAACAAATATTTATCAGATGCCTTTCAGGTGCTGGGGTTTTGCGAGTGAAGAAAATAGGCAGTAAGATTCTTTTACCCTTGCGGAGCGTGGAGTTTAGAATGGAAGGGACAGACAACAAACAGATCAAGCTATTAAACAAACAAGATAATTTCAGACTGATTAGGTCTAGGAAGACAATAATACTATAACCTTGGTTCAGTACTAGCTGTGGGCTCTGTTATAAGCACATTTCAAGTTTTAATTTATTTAACCATTACTACAACCTATAAGATAGGTACTACTGTTGGCCTCATTTCACAGAAGACAAGAACAGAGATACAAATCACAGAGCTAGTAAGCAGACAAAACCAGAGTTCAGTCCTAGGGAGTCTGGCTCTGGAGCCTGTGCTCATAATCACATACTACACTGCTTCGTCATGCCATGATTTTATTACTGTGATATCACAGTAAGACAGTGTAAGGACTTAGAAGGTACTGAAGCAAAGGGCTGCTTTAGAATGAATGATCAGGAAAGGCCTATCTGAATCTGCTGACAGAAGGAGTCAACCACATAAAATCTGGAAGCAGAACATTCTAAGCAGAGAGAAAAAGTCCAGCATGTTTTAGAAACAGAAAAAGCCAGTATGGCTGGAGCAGGATGAGCTGGGAGAATGATATGAAGTGGAACAGGGAAACATAAACTAGTTTGTGAGGAATATGGATCTTATTTTAGGAAAAAAAAGGACAGTTGTAGGCAGGAGACTTCTATAATTTGATTTATATTTTATAAAAAGACAATTTCAAGTATGGTGAAAATGAACTGGGTAGGGGAAGGAGGGGCAGAGTGGAAGCAGGGACATTTGAATCCATGTAGTCTGTCTCCAATGCTAAGTATTTATTTAAACACTACACTATGTGGTGAATTTAAGGTATAAGATCTTGGGTGAAGGTATAAAATAGACAGAAATATGAATCTACAGCTGAGGAAAAATGTAAAACCAAACAAAGATTAATTAGATTTTATTTTATCTCTGACATATAGGTAGATGGTTATTAAAGCTATGGGAGTAAATGAGATGGCTCATCAAGGAACACAAATACAGCAAAAAGGGAAGAAAGCCCAGGTCATAACCTATGAAATCTATTCTTTCCTCTTCAGAGTACTTTTTTTCTTATACTAATAACAGGAAATACTGTTCACTATCCAGAGAGTATCTGGAGCCTTTATCTTCCCCCAGAAGGAGCAGGGGCATGGGGGAAGACTGGTCCATAATGACAAGCTTTGGGGTTGCTGTGCAGTAAAAGAGCTACATGCAGGGAGACATTATCAAATCCATAAATCTCACTAAAGACACAATGACAAGAACACATAACATTCCTGAATACATATTTATAGAAAGGAAAGCCATTAATCCAACTATAACCAAGTCTGATATTAATGACCTACAGAGTTTTGTACATGGAGTTTAACACCTTATGCTGTTAAGGCAAGTTAGTAGCTGAGAGCAAGAACAGTTGCTCCACTAAAGCCTCCTAACAGCTGGCACAAACCCTGCCTAGTGTGCCTAGAGCAAAAAAAAAAAAAAAAAAAAAAAAAAAAAAAACGGCACAACTGAACAGAAAGATCTGAGAGAGGGCATGAAAATTTGAAACACTTTAAAAGTCAATTCTTCAAGGACAAGTATATCCACATTTCTGGGCACAGTTTAGGGATAGTAATTGAAGCCAAGGGTATTTAGGAGTATGAGAAACATTAACACTAAAGTCTTCCCTTAGCTTCTTCTCATTCTTGTTATTTTTTACCATGTGGAGGTGTAACACTCCTGGCATTCCCCACTAAACAGAAGACTGAGAACAGGCCTTTCTGTTTAAAGCACAGAGTGATGGATGTAGTAGAGGGAAGCTAACCAGCTATTTAAGTGGGGTGATGATGGTCACAATGGAGAGATATGCAAATTACATAGAGGACTTCTGCTCTGAGTCTCAGAAGGAAGCCACCATGTTTCTCAAGCATAACCATAGCTAGTACTGGAAATGAGGGACTGGAACTAAAGGGATTACTTAGTATTTCTAACAGCTCAAGCTGTTTCCCTCTAGCTCAGAATGCCTTCCTCCTCATGGAAATCTCCACCCTTCAAAGCCAGGCTCAAGTCCTGCCTGTTTGATAAAGACTCTTACCATTGCAACGCACTGGTCATTCTCTTTACTCTTATCGTGGTCTCTGCTATTTGACTTACTGTTCAGTATTTAATTGTTCCGTGTATTTTTGTCTCTTGCTTCATTAGATTATGAGCTTTTTAGATGTGTTTCAGGAGTTTTACTTTTTTTATTATACATCCCCTTTCTTCTATTAAAATATTCTGTATTTTAGTAGTCACTTCTAAAAGAAAATATAGACATTTTATTAGGTAACCACAATACCTAAACAAAATTAACAGTAATCCCTTGGTATCACCTAATATCTAGCTTATATTCAAATTTACCTAATTGCCTCAAAAATGTCTTTTGACATGCTTTGTGATGAATCAATATCCAAAGAAGATCCATATACTGCATCTGATTATTTTGACTCTTAATCCTCTTTTATTGTAAAGCACATCCCCCTTCCCATTTTGCCAATGATTTTTTATTCATTTTTTAAATTTAAAATCAATTAATATACTGTATTATTAGTTTCAGAGGTAGAGTTTGTGACTCATCAGCTGCATATACCACCACCTTGCCATAAAGTGTACCACATTTGGCATTTGTCTGTTTCCTCCTCGTCTTAAGAGTTATGTTTATCAGGCTGCCTGGGTGGCTCAGTTGGTTAGGCATCTGCCTTCAGCTTGGGTCATGATCCCGGGGTCCTGGGACTGAGCCCTGCATCAGGCTCTCTGCTCTGCGGGGAGCCTGCTTCTCCCTCTCCCTCTGCCTGCTGCTCTGCCTGTTTGTGCATACACGCTCTCTGTCAAATAAACAAATAAATAAAATCTTGAAAAAAAAAGAGCTATGTTTATGATCTATTTTCTCAACAAATATGTATTAGGAGCGGAATATGAGCCAGAACTCTATAAAATGCAGTGGCTACAACAGTGAATACAGCTATAGTCCTGGCTCAGACAGAAGAAAGCCATGAAACAGATAGTTGTACAAAATATTAACTACTAGCAATTATGATATGTGCTATGAAGGGAAAGTACAAAGTAGTAAGAGAAATTATAGCAAGGGAACCTAACCTACTTTAGGGGTCAGGAAGAATATTTATTTTATGTAGTTCAATGCACCTTGTACAATGTTAAGTAAATAAACATTCAGTACTCCCAGGCTGGCTGGGAGAGTTAAGTTTTCTTCAAATTATCAGTCTTATAAACTAAAGGACACATCACTACCTCTGGAGTTATGAATCTCTTAGGAATCCATGTTAAAGAAAGCTGAAAGGACAAACAAATGGTTTTCCCTAGGTGAAATAAACTATTTTAGAAGAGAAGAAAAATTCAGGAAGTAGCTATATGAAATCAAAGAAAAAGATCACATTTTCTAGACTACCAGTTTAGATGTTAGGACAATGAATTTTTGACAAGGAACAGAATGGATATTATTTAAACCTGAAGAACAGGCTTAGCAGAATATCTGCCATACTACTCAAAAAGGCTTTCAGGTGAAAGTTGAGAAAGGAAAATTATTCAGGCACACTTTAAGACTGGATATAATGGATGGAAACAGAACAGAAAAACAGCAACAGAGGAGATAAATAATAACCCAGATTTTCATTTTAAAAGGTTATAGCACTGTTTTTAAAGTATTATAAAATACATTATTTTTATACTGCACTATCTACTTGAGACCAATTGTAAATGTTTAAGTCACCTTGTCCACACCATATGTTAGTCTAGTTTGGGGGCAACAGTATTATTTGAGTATCTTGAAAAGAAATACCTTCTGCTATGACTGTACTGTATTTGCCACCCACAGCCAAATTCACATGCTAAAGCCCTAACCCTCAGTCTGACTATACAAAGAGATAAGAGTTTTAGGAGGTAATTAAGGTTAAATGAGAGCATAAAGATGAAGCCTTAGTCTGAACTGGTGTCCTTCTAAGAAGAGGAATAAAAGGGACACCTGGGTGGCTCAGTCGGATAAGCATCTGACTCTTGATTTCAGCTCAGGTCATGATCTCAGGTTCGTGAGATCAAGCCCTGTGCTGGGTGTGGGCGTGCAGCCTGCTTAAGATTTTCTCTCTCCCTCTCCTTCTGCCCTTATCTCACCTTCCTCTATTTCCCTCTCCAAAACAAAAAAAAAAAAAAAAAAAAAGAGGAAGAGAGACCAAACTCTCTTTCAGACATGTGAAGACATAGTGAGAAGGTAGCTGTCTGCAAGTGAAGAACAGAGCCCTTGCCAGAAACTAAAACTGCTGAACCTTGATCTGGGATGTCTAGCCTCCAGAACTGTGAGAAAGGAAATATTCAATGTGTAAGCCACTCCATCTATAGTATTTTGCTATGATTGCCCAAGCTGACAATTATACTTTTCTAAATTTTTTCCTCTCTAGTATCTAAATTTTAAAGCTCTCTCCTCTGCATGATTTGTAGAATATGTCTGTGCAATTTGAAGGATGCATCGGAAACGAAAGCTATGTGTATAAAAAGGATACCTTGACACCTACCCAAGTAGACAAGAAAAATAATTGGTAAGGCATTTCCTAATCAAGGGAACAAAATGGAACAGATGGTTGTATTTGCTTGCATTTACTTTTAAACTCTTGAAATTTCGTATTTTTTCAATACAAACAGGAGCTCTCCTCAGGTAAACCAGATCTGGGTATTTTCAGCTGTGGTCAGCTTCCCTCTGAATCCACTAGGGTTTGGTGATGCAGAGTAAACAAGGCTATAAATCAAATGCAATGCATTTAATACCTCAATGCATTGCAAATTGATCTGGAATAGGGGTCAGTTCAAATCGTTTTTTAAGTGAAACTGTTCCCTTCCCCTGAAGGGAAGGAATGGAAGTTAGAGATAGCAAGTCCTAAAGTTATATGGGATTCAGAAGTGTGACTGCTTGTTAGAATAGACAGAGGCCAGGTTTCTTCAGGTAAGATTCTTCTGTTACTTATCAGGTTGGAGCCGTGGATATTTAAAAACACATCCTGGTGGCTGGCATTAAATATGAAATCTGGTGGGCAACTTTTCAAGAAATAAATGCTGCAGACAAAATAGCTTTAGTTCCATTCAGCACACTGTGGGAAATGCAGCTAATGGACAAGCATTACTCTGACTGGCAAGGCGAGGTGCCAATAAATGAGAGGAGCAGAGATTCAAACCACCACATAACAGCAACATTTCCTAAGCTTATTTCACTAATTTGTCAAAGTACAACATTATCTGAAGTGAAAGAAAAATGAGGTTGGAAAGCACAGGGGAAGGAACTACTTAAAAGTAAAAGCTATGCTTCTTTCTCTATTGGTTAGTTATCTCTGCTTTGAGTAATTATGGTTTACTTCTACCATTTCCTGATACCACACTTGGTTTTACTAAAGGCAATGTTTTCGCTTTTTCATATGATAAGCAGAGAGCTACTTCTGGTAGGATAAATTTCCACTGGTTGCTTATGTCTGCCTTGCCTTTTTCCAGTTGGAAGAAATGAAGTCCAGTAATTACAGAAGGAAGGTGTGGAGTTCTGATATGCCAACCCCTCAAAGAGGGATTGAGGGCCATATTCTCTGCTTGTCTTTTTTTCCCCCTGAAGAAGAAAAACTTCAAGTGCTATCTCCCATCTCTTCTCCATCTTTAACTCTCAACTCTCAATTGTTTCTTATAATTTTAAACAAACTATTAAACAGGTCAATACTTGTACTCTCTTACTTGGAATGGAATGAAAACTATCCCATCATAAAGGAAGAACAGATTCACTTAATTGTATAATTAAAATCAGTCTAGAATTCAACAAATAATGTCTTAAGTTCTATTTCAGATATGCTTTCTAGTATAATGGTTAATGTAATAGTGTAACAGTTCTCTGTGTAAGGTAATACAGCATGGACTCTGGGGCTGGACTATGTGGGTTCAAATCCTATTTCCACGACTTACTAGCTGTGCAGATTAGACAAATTAATTTAATCTCTCTATGCCTCTGTCTCATCTGTAAATGGAGAACACTAATAGTACATCACAGGTTATTGTACCTGGCAAAGAGAAAGGACTATATGCATGTTAACTACTATTAAGATTATTTCAGAGAATATCTAAAGGGCATTATGTTAATCACCCTACTCTCTGTTGTACTATTAAACAGTTATATATAAAACCAAGTGAAAGTTCTCCTGTCTTAGGTCACATAAAACAATCCTCTCGCTAATCAGGTAAGGAAAAAGGATAACAATGAAATCCTTTCTTCAAAATTAGCCTTAAATGACACAAAGATCTCACCAATAACATAAGTGTACACTTGACTTTTAGAAGCAAGACATTCTATTTAAATCTACATATTTCAATGAAAAGAGTCAAATGAAAAACACATACAATAATAGCTTATTCTAAAACACTGACATAATCTGAAACATTGCTTTATAAGCAAAATACATACTTCTGGGGTGATCTGTTATCAACTTCAGCCTTCAGTCGTAAATTCTCCCTCACCAGGCCACCATTTTCCAATTTCAATTTTTTATTTGCCTTTAAAAAAGAGTTGAAAATAATTAAGCATGAGCTAAAACAATAAAACAAGTGCCTTGTAAAAATTATGTCACGAGCCATCTGTATTTTTTAGAGTGATATCAGAAAATTGAATATTAGAACATGGCCTTCAGAAACTTAAAATCACCACTGGGAATGACTTGTGAAACTGTGAACACAACCAAGCATTTTTAATCCATATTCCCCAAGCACTTTGCAATTCTCCTATCCAGGGAAATAAACAGAGTTAGGTTAGTTAGCTTAGAGTCATTAAGGGACTATACTAATGGCAAATATATTTTTTTTCCTTTTTCACATAACTGAATAATTCTAAGCATTATACTATATGCAATTATTTGCAAAACTAATGCTAAGAGTTAATTCTCATGAATTATGAGCTATGAGATTGATTTTTGGTTGCTACTTAAAAATAGCTTTTTAGTGGTAACAAATCTAATATAATTAAACCAATTGTTTTCTTTCTTCAAAAGTTTTTCCCCAATGCCTTGGCTCACAACTTCTGGGACTCTCAAAATTGGGTCAATATTTTCTAATAAATTGTAAGGATTCTCTTTTGATTAAAAAAAAATCCAAACTACGACTTTCTTTTTGTATTGTCTGATACCTAAAAATTGTTTAACAAAACATTAATTGCTAGAAAATTAGAAGTTGAATATTGATTCTGGACAAAAAGTAGTGTGCCTCAATTTTAGAGTCTTCTTAAAAGCCATTTAAATTCCTCAGTAATGGCATTTTTTAGTTCCAAAGAATAACACTCCCTAGCCTAGAAACCAGTCTCACTAACTTGGCAAGAGAAATGTCTTTGACTAGAACACTGACATTTAAAACATTTTAAAGTGAATGGGTCACGAAAACTACTGTTAACAAAAAGGTTTAAACTGAAAGGCTTAAAAACATATTTCGAAAATTTGACCAATGTTTTTGACTAATTTGCAGAACTTCTGACTATATTGCTTGTCCACCCCCACACAAATACCCCTAGAGGATGACAAGAGAGGAAGGGCAAAAAAACATTCTTCTTGGCATAAAGCCTGGCTGGCTCTTGTACTTACACTCATCGAGGTTCTTTTGGGCTCTTAAACAGCTGCTTATCCTCACGGTTGCAAACCAACCAGTACTGTGGAGGGTTAATTCTTTAAGTGACTGATAAATACTATTACTGCCCCTCTGAAGATATAAGGAAAGTCATCTACTTCCTCATACAAACAGACAATGAATTAAGCTCTCAAACATAGCACCATAAGAGGAGGCACTTAGTGAATGCTTTTTGATGATGATGACAAGCTTAAATTAGAAACTCATTTGATTTCTTTTCCCCATCCCTTCCATATGGTATCGCTACATTTCAAGGTCTTTCACCAGTCCTGTGGCTCTCTAATATCCTCATTATGGGCTGGCTGGTTCCTTAAGTATCAGAGGTATTTTCTTTTCTTTTTTTTTTTTTCTTTCCAACTATCAGAGGTATTTTTGGTTGAGTGGGTCAAGATTACCAAGAGCAAAGTTCTGCCCATTTGTTGCACCTAAAAGAGTAATGAGGACTTCAGATAACTATTTTGCATTTGCAATACTAATTCAGTAGTGATATTGGCCTCATGATGGTTTCAAAACTCATCAGAAAACAAGTCCATTTCACTCATGCTATGTAGTCTGAATCTTTTGTACTCCTGTATTTGATTTATAGTATGTTATTATTTTTTACCTCAATTCAAATTTTGCTTCCACGTTTTCTAATTCACTTGTGCCACAATTTATTGCCTAGTACTACCTAATACCACCACTAGGCATCCAAAATGGGCTTATTAAATATCCCAAATAATTCTGAGGTCTCAGTGTAGCTCTGGGATTGAATTTAACATGTGACCTTTAAAAGAGCAAAGAAAAACTGTTTTATGTACTTTTCTTTCACATACCCCCTACACCACTTTTACAAGCCCAGAGTAATGTTTTCATACCAATCCTCATCTTCAAAGAAGCATTTATTGCCAAAAATTTAGATGAAGTTTTAATAACTATAAAGGAGACCATGTAGAACTTAATGATAGCTCAAGAAGACGAAGGGAAATTAAAGGAGACATAGTAGATTAATAAATACTGTAAATTTCCAGCTGTCTTTGCTTTTCATATCCTCTTCCTGGACAAACCAACAGGCTAATGTCCTTCAATACCCAAAGAAACTACACACTTCCTCTAAACTTGTAACAAACTCAATGCAATTATATCTGTAGTTTCTTTTTTCTCTGAAAGCACTAAATTCCCTTCTTTTCTGAACTCAAACAACATTTATTTTATAGGTAGATATGTGAAGATGGCTTGGTATTTACACTAAGTTGCAGACTTCTAAGCTACTTAGCCTCACTGAGGATCTGAGGGTCAGTATGTTGTGGTATTTCTTTAAGGAGCTCATTAATGATTTCAAGGAGGCAGGATTCAATAATTCAACACACTAAGGATGTTTTAAGGGAATGCAGACAGGTTAAATGGGCGGTTGTGGACATGGATACCACAAAACCATCACCATTCAGCACAGCAGGACTCTACTGTGGATAAACTTGAAATGAAAGCCAAAGGCTGGTCCCTCTGGCCAACAAACCTCTACAGCACTTGATTTAACAACCTCTCATACTGGATCTCATCTCTTTTCCTGGACTGAAAAATCCTAGAGGTTTGCCTTTTCCACCTATGCTTTATCTTGTTGGATGAAAAGAAGAATAATTGAAAAAAAAAGAACTCAGGGGCGCCTGGGTGGCTCAGTCATTAAGCGTCTGCCTTTGGCTCAGGGCATGATCCTGGCGTTCTGGGATCAAGCCCCACATCAGGCTCCTCCGCTGGGAGCCTGCTTCTTCCTCTTCCACTCCCCCTGCTTGTGTTCCCTCTCTCACTGGCTGTCTCTCTCTGTCAAATAAATAAAAAAAACCTTAAAAAAAAAAAAGAAAAAGAACTCACCTCATAAGCTACAATACTTTTTTGCATGGAGTATTCTAAAGCATCTATTCAAAGCTTCCTTGGAATTAGTCATTAAGTCTTTTAACTACTTACAATCTTAAAAATCAGAGAATGATAGTACTAGAAAAGATATATTCCAAGCTTTCCATTTTATAGGTAAGGAATTGGATACATATAGGGCAGTCATTGACATAAGCTTAAAAAAAAATTAAGGCAAACCACAAAGAGGGGAAATAGAAACACATCCTTTAAACTGATGTCACTCTTCTACAAGAAGATGCAAACTCATATAGAAGCACTACAGTCTCCAATTATGGTCACAAATGGAACGACCTGATATTTCTTGGCAGCTGATGACATTTAAGAAGAAAAAAGTTGTATTACTTATAAATGCTTGTCCAGAGATTTTTGTCCTTCCCCCAAAATCTTCTGATGAGTGAAGATATTATGGCTATTCTTCCTTTTATTTTATTTTTTACCATGTTATGTTAGTTACCATACTATTTTTACTTTTAAAGGTACTTAAAGTACAGAATTTTAAAAACAACCACAACTTACTTCCTTTAACTTATCCACATCATCTTTTACTTTTTCATAGATTTCATTAGCTGTTCTAAGTTTTTTCTTCCACTCTGCTACAGTTTCTGGGTCAATTTTACTTGGATTATCTGCAACTGGATGTTTGTCTTCATTTTGGTTGCCTTGCATCAAGGTTAAAGGATCCAGAATAGTCTTGATTTGTGACTCCAAGCTGAGATTTTTACTTTTAAGATCTTCTACTTCTTTCTGCAGACAATCTATTTCATCCTGAAAAAGAATTGCATGGCCATTAGATAGACACAGATACTAAACACATATGTATGCTAAATTGAGGTCAATGTGTTTTTAAATTTTATACTCAAAATTCTGCAGGTATACAGATTCATTATGCCTCAGAATAGTTTTGTAGGCAGAAAGTCACATACAGTTGAAATTCTCAAAATGTATTTGACTCTGATAAAAGCTGGCATTTCCACTGCTTTCATTTTAATTCAGTGATAATTTGTGGTTAAAAAAATAAAAATGTTGGGGCGCCTGGGTGGCTCAGTTGGCTGAGCATCCAACTCTTGATCTTAGCCCAGGTCTTGATCTCAAGGCCATGAGTTCAAAGTCCCACACTGGGCGTGGAGTCTACTTAAAAAAAAAAAAAGTCAAATCTTTTATTTTATTGAAGAGATGCAGAAAACAAAACAAGTCACGTGAATTCAACAAGGATGTAGATTCTGCAGAAGAAAATTCTTAGGCATGTTTAACTGCTTTAGTGAGGGGAATTAAAAAAAAAGTGTTGATCAAGGTCATAATAGGTTTGTTTGATAGTTACATTTTTGCTTCTGCATTTGAAGTAGGAGTGTAACCCTATACTATGCCCTTCCACTTTCCATTCAGTTAATTTTTAGTTTTACTTTTAACTTTTCTACATTCTGGTTCTTCAATTACCACTGTGACTATGTAAAGTATTAGTATTCCCCATTTGGAAGTGCTTACTCTCTTAAATTCAATTACTAAACATTTGGTCTAGAACTTTTTTTTGTGATACCACTTATTAATCTATAATAGATATTTCATCTTAAACTAAGATTGTTAGAAATTCTGTTGTTAGAAAATAAACAATATATCAGTGAACATTTAAAGGATTATTCTGATTATTATCTAAGTGATAAATATTAAGTATGTAAGAATACATTTTAGAGTTAACATAGACAGTACTATTTATATTTTAAATTACAGTACACGTCAAGTCAAATAGCATTATAAAACAAGAAAGTAAGTTTTTTGTTGGAATTAATATATTAATGAATAAACAAATATGAATAGGAGAACATATATGAACGAACATTTATGCAGTCATTTATTTATGCCCCACTCTATTTCAAAATATTTTTGAGGCAACTGAAGCAGTTTCCATGCATATATTTTAACTTAAAAATATTCTGTGTTAAAATAAGGATTAATAATATCCCCTCTTTAGTCAACATAAAATAACAACTGGGCTTAATGGCTACTACTCGAAACCATACATATTCCAGGGTGCCTGGGTGCCTCAGTCAGTTAAGCATCTGATTTCAGCTCCGGTCATGATTCCAGGGTCTTTGGACTGAAGCCCTGCTTCTCCCTCTCCCACACCCCCTTTTTGTGCATGCACGCTCTCTCTGTCAAATAAATAAATAAATAAAATCTTAAAAAAAAAAAAAACCAAAAACATACATAGTCCATTAGCATGAAACTAATTTGGAAAATTTCCATCACTGTGTCAAATCACCTTCACAAGAAAGAAAAGTAGTGCATGATCTCACTTATACGTGGAATCTAAAAACAACTGGATACATGTAAGCAGAGTTAAACAGTGGTTACCCAGGGTGGGGAGGTAGGGGAAATGGGGAGGTGGGAGAAAGGAGATGGGTCAATATGTACAATGTTGTAGTTATGAAGGCTAAATAAGTCTAGAGATCTCATGTACAACATGATGACTACAGCTAATACTGTCTTGAATACTGGACTTTGCTAGCAGAGTAGATTTCAGGTGCTCTCACCACAAAAATAAAAGTATGTGAGGAGATGGCTATGTTAGTTGGCTTGAGTGACACAATCATTCACCATGGATATGTATATCAAAACATCATGTTGTGCCCCTTAAATATATACAATTTTTTAAATTTTTAAAAAGATTTTATTTATTATTTGAGATAGAGAAAGAAAGAGCTCGAGCACAAGCAATGGGAGGGGCAGAGGGAGAAGGACAAGCAGACTCCCCACTGAGCGGGGAGCCCTATATGGGGCTCCATCCCAAGACCCTGAGATCATGACCTGAGCCAAAGTCAGACACTTAACCAACTGAGCCACCCAGGTGCCCCAAATATACACAATTTTCATTAAAAAACAAAAAACCAAAAAAAAAAAAAAAAAGAAAGAAAGAAAAATAGCATATTTCATACCAAAATCTCTTTGCTGGTAGTTGACATAGGTATATTTATTTTATGAAAACTAATCAGGCATAGAAATATCAGGGAATTTATAGACAAACCAAATGGAATGACAGTTACAGCCACTGTTTACTAGAGCATTCATAATGCCCTGTAGGGACTGGAAGACTGACTTTCACAAGAGGGTTTCTTTTCTCTCCTAAATTGAGAGCAAATACTTACAAAATGATGTGTCTGTTGAGGACAAATTTGAAATTAAAAAAAGGAAAAAAAATGCTCACATTTGTTCCTGTCTTTTATTTGAAATAGAAAAGGAAAAAAGAAAAAAATTATCAAATAAGATATTAAACAGGCTCCACACCCAACACTGGGCTTGAATTCACAACCCTGAGATCAAGAGTCACATAATCTACTGACTGAGCCAGCCAGACGCCCCTCAAATAAGGTATTTTTCAAATGGCATTTAAAATAAGATTTTATTGGATGTTAACAAGTCCAGAGACCGAGAGAGCTCAGTTATAGCTTGAATTCAATGCTGTCCTCATTTTAAATTATAACTATTATTTACCTCATACTCTTTGTGGAGTAACTCAAGTCTAGTTTTCCGAAGGTGCTTCCTGACTGTATGGCTTAGCATAGGTTCACTTTCACTTGTTCCTCCTAAAAGGAGAAAAAAAAAAAAATCTAACTTTCATTCCGATTTAGGCAGTATGAAAACAAAGATAAACGATTTTCTTATTGTTGTATATACTTCTCCAGCTTAATTTCTACCCTTTCCCTATATACATACTTGGGGCTGCCACCTAGGCCTTTCTCTATCTCAATCTTGAGAAAAGATAAATACCAAATAACACCATAAGAAATACCTTCAGTAAAATATCATGGGCATTTACTTACCTGTGTATCTTATTATAGTAAACTCAATGAAGGCAAAGGTTATATTTTGTTAATTATCACATTTGGACTACTGTAAAATTTGAATACCAGACAACTGTTCAGTTATAATAAAACCAATGATTATATTTATATTTAACCAATAATTATGTAAGTATTATCCATATTATCAAATTTCACATAATTCTCCAGTATATCTATATATATCATAATACATGAGTTCATATTATCATATATATATTATTATAACTAATGTATTCAAACCTACCTAGTTACTGATAAAACAAATGAAAAGATTAACACATATTTTTACTGAATCTAACAATCCAGTTACAATACATTATGAATCACAGCATTAACTCTATGCCCATAACTCGATATGCAAACACTCAAAATGAATTCTTCCTGAGAGTTCTTCACATATGCTGTGGTAACTTTCTTTGTACTTATTAGTATCATGACAGCAAAGGTATTTTACAGATGTTCTTTTTCAGGACATTCTATCCAAATACAAGGATGAATGAACTATTTTACTTGAGAGAACTTATGAAATATCACTTAGATATGAATGAATAAAGGCAGGAGAAAGGATATGAAGAGAAGCTAGGGAAAACACTTTCAAATTATTTTAATCATCAAAGTTCACAACAGAAAAATATTCCTTTACCAGATTTCACCCAAGTACCAAGAAAGAAACCTTGGAATAATCTGATTCCTCCTTCAGATTTCTTAGTTCTGAAGTCCTACTAGTTCTTCTTTTGTTCTAGTATATATCTTCCTTTCCATTTCTACCATAAAAATCTTACTTAAGCCCATTTTCCCTAAATTGGGATTATTATAATGACTTCTTGTGTTTTCTGAAAAGTGTTCTCTATACATAGGTAATGCCAGAGTCACTTTCAATTTTTCCTAAAGCAGAAAGAAGTAAAAATCATTTTCATTTCTGCAATCTAAGAATAATAACTTATATGAGCAGAATAAAATCCAAACACTAAAAAAAGCTCTTTAAATGTTTAATTTTTCAAGGATCGTCTAGTTCAAGTTTTATTTCCCTTTTACCCACACTGGTATGGCACTGAATGTTCTTTTTTATCCTTAAACCAGACTTAGTTCTCCCTTAACTGGGCTACAGCCTCCTACCTGACCTACTCACAGCATGTCTCTCCCCTTCAACCCAACTTACATACCATCACCCAAGTAATATTCCTCAAGCACATTTTGGATCTTGCCACTCCTGTGTTCAAAACCATCAGCTCACTTTACTTTTCTTCTCACCTACAGACCAAGTCCCTGAATTAGTTTATTACTCAAGATTCTCTGCACTAAAGTCTCAATTTACCTTTTCAGTCTTATTTCAGTACTCAGACCCAAACTAAACTACTGATCATTTCTAAAAACATGCTTTGTGTTTTCCTATTTCTAATCCTTAGTTCATGAAATTTACTCTGTATGAAATGCCCTCCCTAACCTTCACCAGTTGAAATTTTATCCATCCTTAAATCTCTTAAGGCCAACTGCTTTATGAAACCTTTCTTGATATTCCCAGCTGAACCTCCTTGCCTGAACTCTATGGGCCTCTTTTGACCTTTAGCATCTGCTACTTTAAGCCATTAATATTTTGGTCCATATGCATAGCCTCCACCATAAAGTTAGTTCCACAAGGCTCTAAGATTTCTCATAGTGGCTCGTGCCCCTCATGTGTTCACTTACAGATTATACAAATGACCAATCCATCCAGTATGACAGTGGCAAAATGACATCGGTGAAAATTGTCTATTTTAGTCTTCCTTCAAATATACACTATTTAGAGAGTGATTCAAATCTGCTTCTATGTGTTTATAAAACAGGCCCTTACCAATAATCTCTTTGCAAGGATTTTCAGGCGTGATGGGGACTCTGCAAGCTGGACACTGGCTATTATTCTTCAACCACAAATCGATACAAATTGAACAAAATACATGGTTGTTGATGCATATGACAGGCTGACGTACCTTTGAAAAAAGAAACATTACTTTTAGTACAGGACAACAGTCATAACTAGAATCCCAATAGGTTTAGTTTAGAGCAAATAAATAGTTTCTCTACAGTACAGCAGAGTAGGTGTTTTAAGAGGAAATTATCCAGGATTTATAAAAACACTGGTTTATAATTTAAACAGCAAACAATGCTGACAGAAATACTGACATACACTAAATAAACAAATCTTTGACTCCATTTAAACAAGCACAAATACTAATACTTTACATTTATATAGTCTTATATTTTACAAACGGCTTTCACATATACTTTCTCTCTCTGTGATTCTGTTTTAAATAGTCCTGTGAGGTAAACACAGTAAATATACCTCACAAATAAGGAAACCAAATTGTGAAGAAATTCTGTGGCTCGGTCAGGATTATTGAGGTGTTTTGACTGTATATAATTGTTTTATAAGACAGAAAATAGAAGAAAGAAGTTACTTTAGTTTTCTATCTGGTGTTTGTTTACACATTTAATGTCTATCTCTCCTATTAGAAAGGAAGCTGCATGAGAACAAAAACTTCCTTCATCTCATTCATTTCTAAATCTCTGATGCCTAGAAGACAGCCTAGTACACAACAGGTACTCAACAAAAACTCGTTGGATTAAGTAATTGCTATTAAGACAGTATTTAACACTAATTAGTTAAGGAACTGCCAGAGGGAATAATAACAATATTCTTCAAGTAGCAAAAATTTTTAAATAAAAACCGAAATGACATGTAAATGCTTAGGCTTTCACTTGATTCACAAGGTAATATTACTGTGGGACTCAAAACACTGTGTAATATTTTCAATATTTACCTGCTCTAATAATAATAAAAATACCATTTTAGAGTCCTTCCTCACTAGAGATCAGAAGATTAAGAGGAAACAGAGAAAGTAGAAGGAGAAGAGACAGAACTACCACAAACCACTTTCTGCAGAGAAAACACTTGTGCTACTTACTCTACGTCTGCCTAGGAAAGATAGTGAGTATTCATTAATTCGAAAGGGTCTCTATCTTCAAAGAAATCACAGATGTATGGTGATCCATGACAGGCAGGAAATCATTTTAAGTTTCACTGTAAAGAACTCTTTGGTCTTAGTCTGATTTTCCAAACACGGAGATGCTCTCTTGATTATGAACACTGACATATGAAAACTAAACAGAAAAGATGATTCAGCATGCATTTAGACTTCCTCTTGGAGAAACCAATTCTAATTCATTCGGTTCAACTAATCTGAGTGAACAAATGAATAAGACCATGAAAGACAGCTTCTCATACTCTTCTTCCAAGTGCTCCTACCTACAGCAAGGAATGAATGCTTATCTAGAAGGTATTCCTGGTCAGAGTTTCAAGAGGCAGACAAGTCTAAATTTCCTTTACAGGTTCTGTTTTTTCCTATAAAGTCATGTGGCTTGTCCAAGTTCACCATTATATATTCGCGGGTGTTTTCATTTCATCTTTAAAGTCATGAAATGTTTTAAGAACAAAAACCTTCTCAAACTAAGTACCAGAAAGATACTGCCTTATCTATCCTATAGATTCCTGCAACACACACACACACACCCTGAATTCCTACAATACTCCTAGAAGTATGTGTACCCCTAAATTGAGAAATTCAACTAAAGAAAGAAAAGTTATCTCCTTGAACTTTTAGAGTAGTGATTTAATTTCTTTTTTTTAAGTCATGAACTCATCTAAAATGGATGAAAGCCAATGGTCAAAACATAAAACTGTGCACATTTAAAAAGATTCAAGATGCTCTTCTACCTCTTATAGGCTTCCCTCATTAGAAGCACATTTAAAGGCAATCAGTATTTTCCATGTAATTGCTTCCACAACAAAGGTTAAGTATCTCCCCAATCTAAAAAATGCTTTTGGATAACTCAGTGGTTGGTGCTATCATTAACTAAGGTGAGAAAGATGGAGGAAGAGGTCTCACATGTGGTAGAAATTAAGAATTCTGTTTTGGGCATATTAAATCTGTGATGCCAGGTGTACTTTTAAATGGATAAGGCAGAGTCTGAGAATCACTGGCATAAAAAATGATGGCATTATATCAACAGGACTGGAGGAGATTCTTTCATGGGCAGAGTAGCTAGAGACAAGGGATTCCAGCAAGCAGAGGAAGGAAAAGGAGGAGCAACCAGCAAAGGGAACTAAGAAGGAGGGGCCTGTGCTGGAGGAGGTCTTACAGAAGCCAAGAAAAGAGATTTTCAAGAGGAAGAAAGCAGCCAAGCATGTCAAATAATAACAGAATGAGCTTGGGGTACCTGGGTGGCTCAGTCAGCTAAGCATCAGACTCTCAATTTCAGCTCAGGTCATGATCTCAGGGTTGTGAGATCAAGCCCCAAGTCAGGCTCCTCACTGGGCATGGAGCCTGCTTAAGATTCTCTCTCCCCCGGGGCGCCTGGGTGGCACAGCAGTTAAGCATCTGCCTTCGGCTCAGGGCGTGATCCCAGCGTTCTGGGTTCGAGCCCCACATCAGGCTCCTCTGCTATGAGCCTGCTTCTTCCTCTCCCACTCCCCCTGCTTGTGTTCCCTCTCTCGCTGGCTGTCTCTATCTCTGTTAAATAAATAAATAAAATCTTAAAAAATAAAAGATTCTCTCTCCCCCTTTCCCTCTGCCCCTGCAACCTCCACCCCTAGAAGGAAGGAAGGGAGGAAGGAAGGAAGGAAGGAAAAGAAGAGTATGAGCTTGATATGGACAAAGAAATGACTATGGGATTTCATTACATGGAAGTCACTGTGATCTGTTACTGACAAGCGCTGTTTCAGTAAATGGTAAGAATGGAAACTTGATTGAAGGTTGAGAGAGACAGGGAAAGGTTAAGTAACAACAGAGAAATACAGACAACTCCTTCGTGTTTCATTGTAAAGAAGTCAGCATAAGAATTAAGACCATGGTAAGAGATGCCGAAGAGAATGATACAGTAAAGACGGGATGTTAATGATGGAGGAAGAAAAGGAGAGATTAGAGCCATAGGCAGCAAAATCCCTAAGAAATCAAGAGGGAATGAAATCCAAAGCACACAGCAGAGGTTGTGGCTTTTACAGGCTTGAGGATCCATCTTTCATTGTAACAAAAGGGAAGGCCACGGGCCTGAGAACAAATGCAAAGGGGTTAGAAGATCTGTTGATGGAAAAATGAGAGAACTCGTGTTCTAAATATTCCAATTGCTTATATTTTATCTTTAATATGAGGTAAGGTTAGCAGCTGAAAGTGAGAAGTAGGAAGGGATATCAACTTGAGAAAATAGAATACAGCAGCTATTTTGAAAACCAAGAAAGTAAATTTACTAGTAATTTACATACAGTAGGATTACCAAACATTTTTGAGTTCCTATTTGAGATCTGTGATTTTTACTATAAACAAAACCCAATTAACACAGGTATGTATTTTTCTTACCAATTTTTACCTGTTCAGTTTTAGGCAGGAAGCAAATAAGTTGTTGGGTTTGCCCAGAATTGGATTTTTGCCAAAGAGAAAGAGAGAGACAAGGGACTGATGATAATAAATGACCATGGCTAACAAGAAACATGAGTATATGAATGGTAATGATGACAGTGAAAAGTGATATTCACAGAGTCAACAAATTGGTCTTGATAAGGCTGAAGTAATGCTGGAGAGTAGGTATGATGAAAAGAGAATCAGAGTGAGATGCTTATAGTCAAAATACCAGAGATGGTACAGCTGCTTTCTTTAATGCTTTTTTCCTGGGCCATCTTATCTGACATAGTTCTATTTTCTCTCTTAATCTCATGTATCACATGATGTTAACACCTTTTTTATGACAACTCCTAAGAATCCTCTGTAACTGGATCTCAGTAAGCAGCAGAGCTTGGGCTTTGAGAGACAAACCTGGGGCTAACTTCAGCTCTGCCACTTGACCTGTGTGACCTTAGGTAAGCGCTTTAGTTACAATGCGCATAGGTTTCTGTCTCTGAAGACAGTGGCTTAACTTAGTATACTTTTCATTCAGGCATTAAGATTTAATACTGTAAAGATATAAACACAGAGGGGTTGATAGCAATCCCTCAAAAAAGAAAAAAAGAGAAAGAAAAGAAAAGGTAACAGTATTACTGTAATCTGTGCCTTGGAGCCAACTCCATGTAAGGATCTTATAGCTGCCTCAATCATAACATGTCCAAACCCAAACTTGGCCTCCTCCACACATTTGCTCCTCCTCCTGCACTCCTTCTTACCTAAGTTAATGGCACCACCACCTCATTACTTGAACTAAAATACTCAGAGCTGTCTCTGACTCACCCTTTTTACTTAGCCTCACCATCCAATTGGCCACAAATCCTGGTATCCTATATTAAGTCAAAGTAGCCAGAGATTTTAAGATGCACCAATATTTTATGTACCACTAAGAAAAAAGAATGAAAAATGCTGCCAATTACAACTGTAAGATGCCATCACTTGTAAGATACTGCCAGGTTTCAAAAAAGTTATAATGTGAAAAAATTACACCCTAGAATTGTCAAAATTTGGCAAATCTACCTTTAAATGTTTTTTGCTTTGTTTTATTTTTATTTATCATCTATCCCTTCTTTTCCATCTTCACCTCAATAATGAGTTCAGGCTCTCATTCCTTTACCCATGGATCTATTGTAATGACCTCTTCCCAAGGTTCCTGGCTTCCAAATATTCACTTCTGTCCACCTTTTTCTTTTTTAAAAAAAAGATTATTTATTTATTTGTCAGAGAGCACACAAAAGCAGGGGGCGGGGCAGAGGGAGAAGCAGGCTCCTCGCTGAGCAAGGAGCCCGAAGTGAGACTCCATCCTAGGACCGTGGGTTCATGACCTGAGCCGAAGACAGACGCTTAACCGACTAAGGCACCCAGGCATCCCTCTGTCCACCTTTCATACTGATGCCAGAGCAATTTTTCTAAAATATGGATCAGCAGCTTTCACTGCTCTCCTGAAAAACAGCAATGATTTTTCCCTGTTCACAATTTTAAGTACAGCATTCAAGAACAACATAAGCTGGTTCTTAAACAGCTCTTTCATCTGCTATTTCAATACTGAACTTATATTTCAGTACTTGATATAACCTACGCTTCAAAGACACAGATCTACTTGATGTTCACCAAATTAATAAGAACAGTGGAGGCTCCCTGTTTATTAGGCTCTCATTTCTTAGCTTGATATAACCTGCTGATATAATCCAGCTTCCCCAATCAAAATAGAGTCCCTTCCACATTTTAAGATGAAAATCAAATGCTACCTCTTCTGCAAGGCTTTCATTAATCCTTTTTAGAATTAACTGGGTCTTTGTCTGATTTTCATTAAGGGTACTCCCTTATGCATCGATTTAATGTTCATTTCTTTCTGTACGGTACTTAGAAAGTTGTTTACTTCCTGCTTCCCTATTAGATTTCAGGCTCCTTGGGGGCAGGGGATGGGCATGCTCATCTTTGTATCCACCTACAGGACCTGATATAATGCCTTGCACACTCTAAGATTAATAAAAGTGAATTCTGATGTATTAAAATGAAAGGCTGAGATAATGTTCCTAAAAGTGTCTCAAGAAGCAAAAGGTCGATGGCCACTGCCAAACTGTGAAAAAGCAAAAGTTTCACCTTCCCATTTAATATGCCAAATTCTACAGAAGACCAACCACAGGCAGACTACTTAGCTCTCTCTGCTGAGACCATTGGCAATCCCACCCACAGGAGAATTATTTTCACTGCTTGATACCTGGTATTGTCACTGTCATTGTGTTGGAGCTTTGAAACAGTTGACTAATTCATTTCTTTGGACCAAGTACTTATGAGATGATGATTTCTAAACGATGGTTTAAATTTAGCTTAGGAAAAGAGAAATCTATAAAGAAGTAGTAACTACTAAAACAAATGACTTGTTATTTGACTATAACCTATAGGAGCAAAATACAAAGAATCTAGTGCTCCCTCAACTCCTGTCCACCCCCTTCCTCTACCCAGATCCTGGTATATACAATACCTAAATATGCACATAATTTTCCTTAATATAATCTTCCTGAGATACAGAAATAGTCAAGAGTTGCCTGTTAATACACTTTATATCCAATTTACTCTCAAATGAGATCTGTGGCAATAAAACAGTATTCTTATGAAATAAAAATGCAAGATGACAATGGCAAGTGACATGTACAATTCCAAACTCATCTGGAGTAGGCATGTCAAAATGATATTCTAGGGTAATACACCCTGAGGCTGGTGAGGAGAAAGAGAGAGAGAAGAGAAAGCGAGGTATGAAAAGTGGGCTCTTCTCACTGGAATGGGCCTGAGGGGTGCAGTCCTAGGAGCAGAAAAATTAACCCTAAATCTGTAATTCTACTACATAGTTTTGATTTCCTCTATTTGAAGATGTTTCAGTTTTAAGAGACCACTCTACCACCAAAGCTCCTTTCTTAAAAAAATGATGTAACTGAGATGTACCTGAGAGGTGTCAAAAGGGGTTATTCATTAATATCCATATCATCCTAGACTCACCTACTAGACGTTATTATACACTGGTTTAAGACAAGGTTTCTCATCTTCAGCACTACTGATATTTTGGAGTGAGGAACTTTTTGTTGTAGGGAGCTCTCCTGTGTATTGTAGAATGTTTAGCTAGCATACCTGGGCTCTACCCACTAGACATAACTAGCACACCCCTGGAGACAATCAAAAACATTTCTAGGCATTGCCAAATATCCCTGGGGGATGAAATACACTCCCACCCCTTTGAGAACAACTGGTCTAGGATATTCACATGAAATTCCCTAACAACCTAATGGCTCTGGTAGTATCGAATTCATTTTCAAGCTGTGGAAACTGAGACTCAAGAAAATAATAATGCAGGTTACAAGTGGCAGAACCAGTATTTAACCAACATTCAATGTGACTCAACTGCAAACTGAGTGCTCTTTCAACTAAGAAATAGATTTTTCTTCCTTAGGGCAGAGTTAGTAAATAATAGTCTGAGAGTAAGAAATAGAGGGCACATACCGGAAAGAAGCAAAAAATTAGGATTAAGACTTTGGGATCAGTAGGGGCTATAGAAAAGGGGCACTGATTGAGGTGATGGGAGGGAAAGGCAACTTAACCAACTGGCCTGGCAATTACACTTAAAGTCAACTCTTCTGTCTTTTATCACCTTTGCTAAAGACTAGAGCTAATCTTTCTTCAAAGAATATTCTTTCTTGCACCTATGTCAAAATTTTATGGGCTTTATGAGGCAAGACCTAGAAAGACTGTGAAAAAGAAGGCTGAGGTAGAAAAATGATGGTAATAGCTCCACCACCATCACCAACTTTGGGAATTTGGAAACTTTTCAAAATAAAATTTCTGGATTGTTCTTGTTATGTTTCAAGAAATCTTTGGCTCTGGATCAAAATTTCAGTTCTAGAACTTTAAAACTGTGTGATCCTGAGAACTAAGTTGCTTAATGCCTACTGGTCCGGGTCCCCATTTCTGTCTAGGTAAAAGGAAAGATAATACATTTTGCCTCCCTCACCTTTATCCCCCTGGAATGCTTTCAGGAATCTTATTTGTTTAGTAACTATTCCAGCTATTACATACTAACCTTAAAATTATTAGGATATATCAACACTTTTTTTTAGTTAATTTTTTATTATGCTCTAAGTATGCTAAAAAACCCACAATATTATTATACATTCTTTAAAGTATCTGCATTCTTTAAACTTAATTCGGAAAAGAGAAAAATGTAGCCCATATGGCTTTTTTCAAATCAAATTACTTGTGATAGTCATGTACAAGGCTGGTTCTTAAATCCACTCTTGGGAACTAAGAAGCAATCAGGACTCGAATGTGGGCTCAAGTGTACTGAGATTGATAACATGCTGGCCAATCAACAGCCTCTGATGAACACTGATGAATGAATTTAGTCAACCTAGAATGAGGACTCTAAGTTGCATAAAGCTTTGTACCTAGCCTTACCTTGTCAACATTTTAAATCAACAATATGGGTGGAAAGCAAGGCAAGAAGTCCTCCCTGGAAAAAAAAAAAAAAAGGATTCTTCCTGTAGTATTCTTAGCTGGAAACAGTCTACCCTATACTGGACACTACAAGAAACAGACACCCCACATCCTAAGGAAGCTGATTTCATCTCAGATTATTGTAGCCAGAGAGAATGCCCTTATATAAGTAGAAATCTTAATATTGTGGAGCTATGCAAAGCTTGGTTCCCTTCCAAATGAAAAACAGTTTATATTTAAAGATTCACTATCATGTCCATTCATTCCAACAGAGTCCATTCCACTTATATTTAAACCTCAATTTCAACTCCTTTCCAAAAGATTTCAAAATACTCTAGTTTATTTATATTTATTTTAAAGTGTGGTGTCCCAAACTGGACTCATACTCAACTGAAGAATAACTGAATACAATATATTAATGTTAAACAGCATCAGAAGTCTAGTTGCTTGGAATTTCACTTCAGAACCTCTTCATCCTTTCATAAAACAACTATGGGCCACATTTGGGAGACATGCCACTCATGGGAAAATGCAGACATAGTCAATAAAGGTATTACATGTAACAATCATTTGATTTCATAGCTTGAATCCTATTTGAAGAGATAAATGACTGGAATTATCTAAAGATAAACTGGTCTGTAGCAATCTGGTGCCAGGACCAGTTCTGTCATTTAACAGATATCCTGAACTAGATCATTTCTATATTTTTGCTTGCTGGCCCAACAGTCCAGGGCAAAGGGAAAAAACTGAGGAACAGGCAAGAAAATAAGTTACACAAAACTCATCCCACAGGATGTGTACCTACCTTCTTCAAGCCACATAGAGCTCTTGTCATATTGGCAAGGCTGCTAAACATTATTGAGCAGAGAGAATCCACCTTTAAGACTGAGGTAGAGACAGGCAGAAAATGTAAAATGTCTAAACTGTCCCATTTTAAGTCTATTTGTATCCAAAAGACAAAGTATTGACAATGTGCATACTTAGGCTATCTCCACTACTTCTTTACCCCTCCATCCTCCCCCATCCCAATCAGCGTCTATATTCAGATCCGAGGTCTCTCCTACCCTCACCTTCTCCTTTAAGCATTTTTTTGTTTGTTTTTTGTTTTTTTGGTTTTTGGTTTTTTTACAGTGACCTGTCAGGGATAACAGCCCCTAATTCTGTTGAACAAGCAAAAGAAAAGGATCTTGCTGATGGTGAGATTTGGGACAAATAATGAGGGCAGCAAAAGAATGGTTATCTGGAAGAGGGCTAGGCAGAAAGGACCTTAAGGTAGAGCTCAGAGTTGGCCAGAGATGCTGTGTCAGGGAGGCCGAAATAACAATGGGAACATGGTACTTACTATCCCAGGTCATGCTATCTCTAGTACCCCACAAATACCAGTATGTGGGGAGGATAAATAGCCCAAGCAGATCAGATTTGCTTTAACTATACAAAATGCAACAGTTATATGGAACCAGTTAAAAACCTCTGGACATACTGTGGCAATTTCTAGAACAAACAGGTCCCATTTCATTAGGAAAACAAATCTTTATCAAGTGAGTGCACTGCCTCAGAAAGCAACTGGGAAGAACAGTTACTTGAAAGGCTGGTTTCCTCACATGAGGGCCTGTCTCAGCACCCACACTAAAGGTAAAAATTTATGGAATATTATTATGTTCCAGACCTTATGCTAAGCACTACATATGAATTACTTGATTTAATCATCCCAAAATGCAAGGAAGGATGTTGCTACTATTACCATTCCCATCTTACAGATGAGGAAACTGCTCTGAAAGAAGTTAAGTAACTTGTATAAGGTCACATAACTAGTAAATGGAAGAAGCTAGAACTCATGCAGTCTGAACACAGAACTCAGGCCTTCAGCCACACCTTTAGCCTCCATAGTAGACAGAAATAGATGCCAGTTTACAAATCGTTAATCTTTTATTAGCAGATTTCATTTTAGAACACAGCTAACAAATACAGGAAAAAAGAGAGAGAGAGAAAGGAAGGGAGGGAGGGAAGGAGACCCCAAGAGTGTCTGCTCACATGAGTTCTTAGGAAGTAATCTACTGAAGACACAGATGATAAAGATAGAGGTTCAGGGGCGCCTGGGTGGCACAGCAGTTAAGCGTCTGCCTTCGGCTCAGGGCGTGATCCTGGCGTTATGGGATCGAGCCCCACATCAGGCTCCTCCACTAGGAGCCTGCTTCTTCCTCTCCCACTCCCCCTGCTTGTGTTCCCTCTCTCGCTGGCTGTCTCTATCTGTCAAATAAATAAATAAAATCTTTAAAAAAAAAAAAAAGATAGAGGCTCAAACCAGAGACTGTCTTAGCTTTCTTATGTTAAAAAAAGGTGGGGGGGCAACCAGCCTATCTATCTCACAGCACTAGTGAGAGAAGTAAATGAATTAAATACATACAAAAGCATTCTGTAATCTGCAAAGCACTATTCTCTACTAGTATCATTTCTGTTACACACAAAAAGCATAAGTATGGAAAATCAACCAGGCAGAACACATTTTCAACACAACTGCAAAACGGCCTGTTAACTAATGGAAACTAGATACAATGCATACAACTAAGACCAAGTGAAAATTATTTCCCAAGGTATTTTTATCAGCTTGTAATGCTATTGCTGGGAGTATATTCACTCAGAATTTAACACATACTTGTGGGAACTTCATGTCAGAAACCAAATTAGACAAGCAAACACAAACATCATCTTCTCCTCCCAGCTATGTATGTAGGCAGTGGCAGCAAATGCCAGCTCAAATACCACCCTCCATGCAGCCATTCTAGATCTCTCCAGTCAGAATTGACCAAGCCATCCCCTATATGCTCTCACAGCACATTTGCTATTTTCCTTGGCATTTCATTCTGAGGGATATCAGTTGCTTCCAAGCCTGACTTTGTACTTCTTGAACTCAGTAAATTCACACAGAACCCCAAACACCTAAGGCAGATGATTCCGTTGGCTGGCACTCAAATGTTTGCTGTATGAAGTTTGTATGTCTCAATTCTAAATATGTGGCTGTAGTTTCAGGCTGCATTTTAGGGTAAACACAGACACACCACAAACGTAAAAACAATTCAGGCTGGAGAAAAATCTGATTGTTCATACATAGTATCTTCTCCTTTCTTGATCTATGCGTTAAAGAAATGCTCTTTTAAAAATCGAATGGGAGGCACAAAAGGAAACGAAAGAGCAGACGAATGCTTTAGAACCTTCAAAATTCCGTTTCTAATTCAGAAGTACTCTGAATGTTTCACAAACACAGTAGGCACCTCTTGCAACACAAAGGGAGGGTATTCTATCTCATTGCTGATCCGTTGTTGGAATAAAAGACCATGCCTCTCATTTTAAACACCACTCAGGGGCGGGTATTATTTACTTTTCAAATTTTGAACCCAGAGCAAAGGCCACTCTAAAGGCTGGGTTAAGCAAGGGCAAGGAGGTTGGAAATGGAAAAGACTCCCCAACTAGCACTGCAGGCAGGCCCAAGGACATGAACACTCTACTTGTGTAGGGGACCAAGGAATCCTAGGCAAGGCTCCCAGGAAACGTGCTTCAATGGGCTTCACTACACGCCACACGGGTGGCAAAGGGGCGTAAAATACTGTTGCGATTCCTTTTTGACGAGGCCTCTTCGACGCCGGAGCCGGCCGGGNGCCGGCGGAGTCAGAGCCGCCTGCCGCTCTCCCTTCAGACCCCAGGCCGCTGTCATCCTTCTCCAAAAGGCACACATATGAACCCAGTAATCACGACGCGCCCCCTCCGTTCCCCAGGACGCGGCCTCCCGTTGCCTGAAGAGAACGCAAGTTAGCGTCTGCACCCATCTCGGTGCCTCACGCCCCGTCCCCGCCACACACGGAGACCGGCCTCGGCTCCGGAGGGCGACTTCATACCCGACCCTGTTTCGTAGAAGTGCCCAGAATCACCCATTACCTTCCCCAAGCAAATGTGGCACGTGATGGGCAGAGTGAGCGACAATGTAACGTTCTGCACGGTCTGAGCCATGGCAGCGTTCAGAATCCCGCCAACACGGAAGTCCCGCCGACGGCAGCTCCTCGCCGCGTCTGGGGCCGCGCGAGGCCGGCTACGGCAGCCCGGCAGGGCCAGAGCCCGCCAGGGGAGGAAACGAAAACGCGCTTTCGAAACGCGCGGTCACCACGGCTTTTCTCTCCTTCCTTCTTCCCTCCCTCCCTTCTTTTCCTCCCTTCCTTCCTTTCATTAAAAAAAAAAAAAAAAAATCCCGTGTTGGGGAGCTGCACGATTCTTGAGAATGAGAAGGAAGGCAGTATACTACAGGCACCGATGGAGGATCCTGAAAGTTCAAATGAAAGAGTAGAAGTGCGGAGCCGAGAGAAAGATGGGGAAAGCGATTTTAAGAGCCTTGCTCTTTCCCAGAGCGTGGAGGGGGGAGAGTTTTCCGCCTAAAAATTAAACGCTACACAGTCTGGAAACACATGGTGCAGTCAAAACAGGAAGAGAAAAGATTATATCTATACCTTTTAATTTTTCAAAACAACTTTCTGCCGCTCTCAGGTCTTTTTCCATTCTGAAATGATGTTATGTCACTTAAAAGCAACAGTGATTGTCTTTTGATGTTTCCGAAACAGGTTATATTTTATCGCAACTTTCCCTGAAGACACGCTTTGCGTTGGCCCCTCTGTGGTTTCTGTCTAACAGAGACCGAAGGGTCGGAGCCACGGACTCTGATTTATACCCGTCAGTGAGAAAGCTGCAAATAGTGCCAACCATCCACACTCCTGGAAAGCACTTGCACAAGCTTTTAAAGCCTACATCTCAGGTATATGTTGGATAAGATACGTATCATTGTGCTGTAGAACTCGGAAGGACAGCAGTGTCTAAGCAGGTTCTAAGTCAGCATTTCCTACCAGTGAAAAAGAAAAACTCTAAAAGTTCCTAGATGCGTCTTGATTAGCAACAGATTAGGAATTTAACAGCAACTAACTTTAAGTGAGAAAGAGCCAATGTAATTAATTTATGCAAACAAATACAATTTGTGAGTAGGGAGATTTAGAAACAAAACCAAGGGAAGGACTTCCAGTAATCTTTTCTAAAGAGAGACAGTATAATCACGAGAAACCCGTGATCAAAGGAAAGGGGTTCTGGACCTGTACTGGGAGCATAGGAATTCCCTGCCCCCAAAACTTCCTGGCTCTACTGGTTTCAGACCATTTATTTAACCTCTCTGCTTCTTAGGTTCCTTCTTGGTAAAGTGTGTGCGCGCGTGTGTAATAAATGAGGTCAATGTATGCTTACTATCATGTTTCAAAGAAGCAGACAATAATGAGACTGGACCAGCCAGTAATTCACCTAAAGAAGGCCAAGTCCAGTTCAAAATTGTCTCACAGAGGACAGTGAGAATTCTTCCAAACAGCTCAAAACTTCATTTTCTGGGAATTGGAGGCCATATCATGTATTTGGAATTGGAGAATTAGGCAAAATAGTCACATCGCTTGTCTGGTTAATGGCCACTTTTTCAAAACGCCTGGCAAAAAGTCACCTGGTTTGGTTATTTTCTGGCTATTTGAAGTAATATTTTTATGGGGTCTGGAGTTCACATGTTTTGCTAATGCATCGTTCCTGTCCCTGGCTGTAAATCTCAGACTTCAGAATGAGAAAGCTCCAGGTCATTCATTACCCACTGTCATTCAAGTTTCACCTTTTCCCCATCCTGCTGTGTTCTTCCTTACTCTCACCTTGCCCATTCCCTGTTCTCACCTCAATGACACTTGAGATGGTATGTTAGGACTTGTCATTCCCACCCTCTGAGTGGGATGTAGGACTGAGAATGTTCTGCCTCTCACATCCACCCCTGGAAACAATGTAGCAGGGAAACATGCTGAAGACAATTTTTTAAAAAATTCTTTTCTGTTGTTAATGGAGCAAATTCATTTTTTGTTAATCACCTTGGTGACTGGTGTTAATACTCAGTCACAAAGTGAGTTTAAAAAATTGTAACCTACATTTTAAGTAGAATGTTAAAATCTAGAGTATTCCCAGCCTCTCCTTACACATTCACTGTCATTGTCGCTGCTCCTTGGGGCTGTTGTCGTAGTTTATCCATATAGTTATTTCTATCCTATTATAGTTGGTTGTTTATGTGTTTGCCCCCACAACAGACTGTTTTTTGAGGTCAGAGATTGTGTCTGATTTATCTCTAGTATCTGGTACTAGGACACTATTCCACAGAAGGTAGTATTTTATTTAGCTACAGACTCAGGCTATTTTAAACATTGCCTTTACTTGTTTTTCACTGCAAAATGGAAAACTGTGTTGCTTTTTTGCTAATTATAAAAATAATAAGGCTTATCTTAAGAAAATGAAGCCATTTATAAATATATAAAATAATAAGCAAAAGTTCCTCTGTACTTATTCCTCTCCTTTATATCCTGTGTGGTAATCACTATTAAATTCTAAATCATATCCATACAAACAGTCTAATTCATATATTCGTGCATAAGCACAAATAGGATCATACCATAACATACCTGCTTTGTTTACTAATGCTTGTGAATTGGCGTGTGTGCACACACACACACACACATCTAAATAATATTGTTAGTAATACAGGCTGATGAGTACTACGTCTAGGTCCAAACTGATTCCAGGCCAATTCCCAGGTGTCACTTTAATAATACAAATGGTTTAAGGCCAGGAACTATCCTTTCCCTCTGCTCTATGAACAGCATTTCTTTTTGTTGACAAATCATGTTCTAAACAGAAGTCATTTGGCCAAAATTGTTAAATAATGTTGCCATTACTCTAATAGGAAAACAAAGATTACATGGCTCATTGACTTTGTGCTTAATCTGTGTTTTGGCTTCTTAGTAGCCTTATGGAAAGTCCTGTGATCTGAGGGGTACCGTCAGATATAGCACCTGGGATGGGCTTAACCCCCCTAAATTCTTAGAATTTCAACTTTTAGAATTAGAAAGAATCTTAGGGGTTTTTATGCAGGTCTCTCCTTTCACAGATGAACACATTGAGACCCAGAGAAGGTAAACCACCAGAAAATGGTAGATTTGGAACTAAATCCTAGATCTTACTTGGATTCTCTGAGATTGTTGGCCCGATGCCTTTGTGTAAGTGCAAGGTGTATTATTATTAATAAAGTAGTTCGGTAATAAAAAGTCAGTCATAATTGAATTTCTTTGCTAAGAAAACCATCAAATAGCTATGGAACACCTTTTACCCCTTGTTTAAATCAGATTCATTTTTATGATAAATTATTTAAAAGCACGTTTAAAAAAATATAAAATCTTAAGTGCTATTAAAAATTGATTAGGCATGCATTATTCTTTCATTGACCCAGTTCAGATTGTTTTTTAATTTTTTTGGTCAAAGCTAATAAATTTGAGTAGATGTTTCAGACAGACGTTTTGTAATCATTTGGCCATCAGTCAATTAATCACAACTTCATAAATATTGATTTCAGATTACATTTATCTTTCATTTCTGAAACACAATCTTTTTTGTTGTTGTTTGTTTTAAATTTATACTCCCCCACTTGGATTGTGGTTAACACTGAGGAAACTCATGAAAGTTGGATTAAAAAAAATTAATCATAGGGGCTGGCCCAGCTGCATGGACGTCAAGCATGGGACAGTCTTTTCATAGGCTGGGAATTCTGAGCTAAAATATCTCAGGATGGTGGCATGAAAGATGCTTGTTACTATAGCAGAAGTTTTTCTTGCAAGTTGGTTTTGTTTTTTTTAAACAGACTACTAGAAGTTAACATGCGTTCATATAATGTATTTCTATTTAAGATATTAAGGAACAACTAACTCAGACAAAGTTCTGTCTCATGGAGCCTTCCTTCCAGTGGGAAAGTTATACTGCATTGGCTTAGAACCAAATCTTGGCCTCTGGAGTAGCAGTTGAGGTTTTAATGCTGAACCTGCACGTCAAATTTGTATGTAAACCACAATATAAGTGATTGCAGAATGAATGAATGAATGAATGAATGAATGAAGTTAGTGGTTTACTATTCCACCAATATTTAAAGTTTTTTGTGGTTTTTAAATTTTTATTTATTTATTTATTTATTTATTTATTTATTTATTTAATGTGCCAGGCCCTGGTCTAAGATCCTGGTACACAGCTATGAATCCCTGCCTTTTATTCATTCAACAACCACTTTACTGACTACCCTTGAGGTGCCAGCCACTGTACTAATTTTTTTGTGTGGTTTTCTTTTTTCTTTTTTTTTAAGTGTGCTCCACACCGAAAGTGGGGCTTGACCTCACAACCCCGGGATCAAGGGTCACATGCTCTCCTGACTGAGCCAGTCAGCACCCCACCACTGTACTATTAATGAGCCACTTTACAAATGGAACAACGGAGCCCAACTCTTCTATTTCACCATAAAGTGCCCATTTCTACAGTAATTTCTCTTCCAGATGTTCTTACTGTGGGTTAGCCTCTGGCATTGTGACACAGAAAGTTATAGTTTTAAATATTTTAAAATGTTGCAAATTGGGTGATTGTTTTAAATTAGGCAATTTTTAAAAGAATATTTTAGTGCCACCTAAGGCTAAGTGGTACTTCACAAATGTTTGTTGAATGCTAGAGAATAAATAAAGGAAATATTATCTCTGGCAATATCATAACAGGAACCACAAAGACAGAAGTTGTGGGATTCGCCACAGTAACAGAATAGGGGACCCCGCTCTGAGATCCTGACTGCTTTTGTCTTTAAGTTGCCTGACAGACCATATTCCTTTTCTTTTTGCCCTTCCTTCAGGTGTTAGCAGAACTTCCAAGGTGAGATCCTCCATTAAGAAGTGAAAGCTGGGGGCGCCTGGTGGCTCAGTCAGTTAAGCATCTGCCTTTGGCTCAGATCATGATCCCAGGGCCCTGCAATTGGGCTGCCCACAGGGACTTCCTGCTCTGCGGGGAGGCAGCTTCTCCCTCTCACTCTGCCTGCCACTCCCCTTGCTTGTGCTCTCTGTCTCTCTCTCTGTCCAATAGATAAATAAAATATTAAAAAAAAAAAAAGAACTGAAAGCCAGACCCTCGTTTTCATGTTATTTACCAAGCTCTATAAATAATTGCACTCGGAGGACAGCTCTCCCACAAAGGCATCCTGCAGTTGGCCATCGCGTCATCCGCAGCTGGCTGCAGTCTTGCCAAGTTGCTTTACAACTTTTGCAACTTTTAAGGTAAAGCACCGACACCTCCTTTACAAACTGAAGACTCCCAGTCATGGTGTTAGCTGCCGAATCATTTATTACAAGTATTATTTAAGATATGGCTTCATTTCCTCATATCTTATCATCCTCAACTCTTTGATCTGTGATTTTTACTTCTTTTCCCCATCTCAGCGTCCATTATATTCATTATGACAAGGTCTCAACTTCCATCTCTTTCATGATGCTTTTCTTGTCGCCCCAGCTTCCTCATAACCCTCCTGAATTTCAAATTCTGAATCACTTCTAATCTATCTCAACCAATTTTGCACCTCATGAATTTATTTTACAAGCCTTTATGTAACAGCAGCTGTGGGTCAAGCACAGTGACAAATGCGGAAGGTAAAGAGTTGAGACTGGCTAAAAGTCCGAGATCAGGGTGTCACTGGGTTGGTTACTTTGGAGGTCTGTGAGGAAGAATGTCTTCCATGCTTGGCTCCCAGCTGGTGGTTTTCTGGCATTCTTTGGAATTCCTTGCTTGTAGAAGCATCACTCAGATCTCTGCCCTCATTTCTACATGGCATTCTCCCTGAGGGCATGTCTGTGTTCTAACTTCCCCTTTTTATTTATTTTTTTTTCCCTAATTTCCCTTTTTATAAGGATGGCAGCTGTGGATTAAGGACCTTCCCTACTTCGGTATGACCTTATCTTGCTTAATTAATTGAAGAAGGTCACATGCTGGCGTAATAGCGTTAGGACTTCAACATAGGAATGGGGTGAGGAGCACAGTTCAACTCGTAACAGTGTCTACGAATACTGTTGAGTATGATGTCAGTTCCCTCCCTTCTGAGCACACGATCGGTCTGCTCTGCCTTGCCTCCCTATCTGTGGTGGGACTTCGGGTCTAGTTTAGCAAATAAGATGCAAGTAGAAGTAATGTGGTTCCTTCTTGGCTGGGAGCCTTTCGTTGTCTGTCTGAGGTTGCTGAGAGCTCTCTTTCCTTCCACCGTGGTGACCGTCATGTGGAAGATGAAACATATAAGTAAAGCAACATGGAGCGGAGCTTTGACCCTGATAAGGCAAATAGTCTGAAAGAAAACTAAACCTTTATTGTTATAAATGACTAAGAGGTGTTAACTGTAGCATAACCTAGCCTTTGCGGATACAGTAACTTTGGGGGATACGATTTATTTTTATTTTTGCTATGGACTGAATGTATCTCCCCAAAATTTATATGTTAAAGCCTGAACCCTCCATGTGACTGTATCTGGAAATAGGGTCTTTAGAAGGTAATTAAGGTTAAATGAGGTCATGAAGATGGAACCATAATCCCATTGGACTGTGGCCTTGTTAGAAGAGGAAGATCTCTCTCTTTGTGGCTCTCTGTATCTCTCTCTGTCTCTTTCCCTATTTTTCTTTCTTTTTTTTTTTTAAGATTTTATTTATCTGAGAGAGAGAGAGCACAGAGGGAGACTGAGAGGGAGACACAGACTCCCTGCTGAGCAGAGAGTCCAATGCGGGGTTCCATCCCAGGACCATGAGATCATGACCTGAGCCAAAGGCAGACACTTAACCAACTGAGCCACCCAGGCGTCCCCTCTATTTTTATTTCTTTCTCTATCTTCATTTCTCACTTTCTCTCCACTCCCTTCCCCCATGTAGGGACAGGGACGAATAAAGACAAAGCTGTCTGCGGGGTGCCTGGGTGGCTCAGTTGGTCGAGAGTCTGTCTTTGACTCCTCCTGATCCTGGAGTTCTGAGATCCATCCCCAAGTTAGGCTCCCTGCTCTGCGGGGAGTCTGGTTATCCCTCTCCCTCTCCCCCAGCTTGTGCGTGCGCGCGCGCTCTCTCTCTTTCCCTCTCAAATAAGTAAATAATATCTTAAAAAAAAAAAAAAAAAAAAGACAAAGGCTATCGGTAAGCTGGGAGGAGAACTTTCATCAGAACCTGACCACGTCTGGCATTCTGATCTGGGCCTTCCAGTCCCAGAACTGTGAGAAAATAAGTGTCTGCCACGTAAGCTACCCCATCCATGGTATTTTGTTATGGCAATCTGGGCTGACTAAAATGCTTTTTTTTTTCTGTTACACTGACATACATGTTTTTCTACTTGTACTTATTTAGATTCTTATGATTTTTTTTCTTACTCGTCCTTTTTTCTAATCTATAAAAAATACTAGTTTTATAACCATGAAAGAGTTAACATTAAAAAAAAAACCCTCCGAAGCATGCATCAGTGTGCCATATGTTTTAGCAGATGTGCTACCCAGGTTATCTTTACAATAAACTAAATTCAAAGGAAAACATCAATTCAATTCAAGCCCATAGAAGTGTATTGAGAGCCACAGCTCTCATGGCCGCTCTTCTTAAGAGCCTCACACAAATCTCCTACCTCTCTTTCTGCAGATACAGACTTGTAATGATAACACACACCGTTTCTGTACTTATGAACTGCAGTGGCGATTTGTGGTACTGTTCTTCGTCTCCCCCGAGTGTTCTTGAGACGAATGTAACTGTGGGAAATTGTGTAACTGTTCACCAAAACCAGTTTCCCCTCATGTCCTGGGTGAGGACTCTATTTTAGGTTCTATTTCAGAGTCCCACAGAAGTTGGCCTTGATCAGGCCAGATTCTTCCTTGGCCAATGAAATGTGCACCGCAGTGACCTAGATCTCTTCACACGGAAGCTGTAAGAGCCGTGCTTTCTTCCTCACGCCTTTTCCCCTGGCCCTGGGAACTGGAAGGCTCTCCGTGGCAGTGGTGCCCTGTGCCTGGGTCGTGGCGAAGACAATGCAAAGCAGAGCCTCAGCCCACGTCCGATAGACTTGAAACATGAGCTGGAAAGTCCTTGTTGAGATAAGCCACTGGGATTTTGGAGTGGTTTGTTTGTTTGTTTGTTTGTTTGTTTGAACGGCTGCACGTGCTAGTCCAGCGTCACCGATACAATGTTATGGAAGACCGTGTGTGGTGTGTGAGTCTGTACATCCCGCACAGCTAGCTTTCTCTTGGGACGACATGTGTGATGGACACAGAGAGAAACCATTCCATTCTCCCTTTAGGGAAATCTTTTTTTTAAAGATTTTATTTATTTATTTATTTAAGAGAGAGAGCACGAGCAGGGGGAGGGGCAGAGGGAGAAGCAAGCTCTCAGCTGAGCATGGTGGGGGGGGATTCAGCCCCAGGACCCCGGGATCACGAGCTGAGCCGAAGACATGCTACCCGACTGAGCCACCCAGGCGCCCCTAGGGGAATCTTGATGTAGTTGCCGTGAGTATTGTCCGCGAAAGTCCTTCAGTTCTCAGCCTCTCAGCCCCTTTGGGGTTTGCCTCAGCTGCAGAGAGGCTTCTCAGCCAACGTCACTGCCTTCCTAGCCTGGCCCACATCTCGTAGCTGGTGGAGGTAGGGATAGAAAGGCCTGACCAATGAAGGACAGCTCTGTCGGGTCATTCAGCTCTAGAGCTCCTTATGAAAGGGGTGAGGTGTTGATGGGCCTGCACCCAGTTTGTCTTCTTCCCTTGCCCAATCCACTTCCTTCCCTTCCCGTCCACAGGTATCGACCACAAGGGCACTTCCTCACAAACCTTTTGCACATTTAACACTGTTTCAGGGTCTTCTTCCCAAAGAACCCAGTCTGCAACCAACATGCCTACCTTTAAAGAAAATAAGAGAAGTGAATGTATGTGTGTGGGGGGGTGAGCGTACACACATATGCTCCCAGGGGTGGTCTGTGTTGGTTGTCTCCCCACTCTCCTCCTTCGGTGGCCCATTTGTTCATAAATGTGCCATTATTGCTAATGAGCTGCAGCCAACCTCTGCTCTTGTGGGCCTTGGAGACCGCCTACCTTCTTCCAGCACATATGTCAAATGTGCAAGCATAACTTTCAGAGTGTGACCTAGTTTCTTTGCTTAAAGTCACTGGGAATAAGAAGGACCATTCAGAGGTCAAGAGGCTGGGCCACTTTAATTTTTGCTTTTTATTTATTTTTTAGATTCTTCAGCATATTAAAAAATGAAAAAATGCCAATAAAGTATCACAAATTTTGTGGTGGATTTTGAAAATTTACATTTAACTGATTAATTCCTTTTGCTCAAAATACAGTGCAATGTAATTACTTCCACATTGCCCAAAATAATTATAGGATTTATCATAGAATATGAACTCCTGGCACTACAGGTAGTACTGTCTTGTAAAATTTTTGTTTTTGTTTTTTCAATCCATGGGTCACATCCCCATTAGTGGGTCATGAAATCAATTAGTCTGTGAGGAACAGGGCAACCAAAGTGTAAAAAACTGCTTGACCCTCTCTCCCGTCAGCCAGGGTAAATTAACTGAAAATTTTTATTGGACATTTGTGATTACCTCTTGAAGCCAACACAGCTCAGTAATGTATCCTGACTTTCTCCACTTTTCCCATCCTTTCCCCTTTACCTCCATCTGCCCTGGTTGTAACCAACAGTCTAAGAAAATTTCAGTTGCACACAATGGAACAAAAATATATACTATATTGCATGTGGTAATGGTAAAAGGTTTTTGTTTGTTTGTTTGTTTGTTTGTTTTAGTGGAGCTTAATGCAGGGCTTGAACTCATGACCCTGAGATTAAGAACTGAGCTGATACCAAGAGGCAGACACTTAATCAACCGAGTCACCCAGGCGCCCCAATGGTAAAAGTATTTTTTTGTGCTGGGTTGTGATGTAGAATAGATTTCTTACTGAGCTGTGTATTAAAACATTTGAGAAATAGTATCTTAATGTACATATTTGGGTTGAATGATGGGTATCTCCTTTTAATATCATCAGTGTCTCTATGATGAAATATTTACATTCTTTTTGAGATAATGTTAAAAGTCAAAATTTGAGTCATCTGATAAAGGTAGTATTGGGGCAAATGAATATTCTAGTCCTCTTCCGAAAGGAGCTTCTTTGTCCCCATTGTCTCCTTTTCTTACCCCTTCATCAAAGCATAAGGTTAGATATTATATGTTTTCAGGAAATAGTCTCAACCTCATTGCTGTGGCTTTACAAAAACTGAGGAGAAGAAAAGGAAAGGGTCTTTTATTTAATTTTTATTTTTTTGGGAGAGAGAGAGAGCGTGCGCACATGTAAGCACATAAGCAGGGGGAGGGGCAGAGGGAGAAGGAGAAGCAGACTCCCTGCTGAGCAGGGAGCACCACATGGGACTCAGTCCCAGGACCCCGGGATCATGACCTGAGCCAAAGGCAGATGCTTAAACAACTGAGCCACCCAGGCACCCTGGGAAGGGTCTTTTATTTCCGTTTCTTCCTCAGACACTTAAGGCTAGCAGAGCTGCAAAAGGTAACTCAATGAGAACAGTGCTTCAGTCCTGAAGACATTTCTGGTGTACATACTATGTGTTCCTTAAACAGCCCTGGTAGATAGCCTGCTATTCTTCCTGTTTTATAGTCAGAAAATTGAGGTTCAGAGAGGTAGCAAAACCACGTAGATATCAAATGTCAAAAATAGATTTTCGCATTTGTATTCCAGTGGCTGTTTATTCAAACTTCATTTGTCAAGGATGCACCAAGTTCTAGAAAATATGCGTTATACCTGGAGGGTATGAAACTGAGAGAGACATGGTGTCTGCCTTCAAGGATCTTGAATCACTCTGGTGCTAGAAATACATTTAAACCTCGATCAAAATAAAATAAGGTAATACAGCCATAACAGCTACCGCTGACAGAGCTCTTACTCTGGGGCAGGTCTGAGATCTACACAGTACTGTGGAGACCCTGAGGAGAAAGGTTATTTCAGGATAGGGATCAGGTAAGCTTTTGCATCCCTGGGAAAGGATAGTTAGAATATCCATAGCCAGAGAGGAGAGCAACACCCGTCAGAACAGTGGACACTGTGAGTGCAGAGGACCTGGCTGGGTGAGAGAGAGCCTCTGTCACCAGGGTGCATGTAAGACTTTGGCTGTGCGGTAGGGGAAGGAAATCAAGAATATTCCAGACTTTCTACTTGGACAGCAAGGTGGGAAGTGGGATAGAGGCAATTACTGAATTTTAGAAGTTTGCTCGAGATTCAGTATTGTGATCTTACCATGGATATTCACTGTCTAGAAGAACTAGCACTTTTGAAACTGTGAGGTTTATATTTGCCATAACTAAGTTGTGGGAAATCTGGTTAAAATCAGTGGTTTTGTTGTTATTGTTGTTGCAGGATTTATTTGGAAAAGAAGAATGTATCTTGGTACATTTGAATATGCAAACTTCTCAATGAATGGCTCTTCTCTCTTGATTTAAAATTTATACCTAAAAGATTAATGAAATAAGAGAACTCAGTTTTAGAATGTTTATATAGACCTGAGAAAACAATGCAGTAGGTGGATAATGGACAGGGAATTACCAGAAGACACGGTCTTGTTGAATGAAAACAAGATCCGGTTAAAAATAAAATTTGAATTCAATGATGTTTGAATAGCTCTGTCATTACCTTGTTATTTGAATCATTATTTGGATGGATCTACAAGGGATAAGGCATCATTATTTAAAAATAAACTTTCATTTTATTTTTTTAAAGATTTTTTTTAAGCAATCTCTACACTCAATGTGGGGTTCAAACTTACAACCCTGAGATCAAGAGTTATATGCTCCACCAACTGAGCCAGCCCAGTTAAGCGCCCCCAATAATAAACTTTTAAAAATATGAAAGTATAAGTCTGTAGGAGTCAAAGCAGGTGCTAAATGGAAAAATTTTTTTGAAAAGATTTTATTTATTTATTTTAGAGAGAAAGGGATAGAGAGCGTGCAGGGGGAGGGACAAGCAGACTGCCCACTGAGTGTGGAGCCCCAGGGGTCGGGGAGAAGAGGGTGCTCAATCTCAGGACCCTGAGATCCTGACCCCAGCCGAAATTAAGAGCTGGATGCTTAACCAGCTGCTCCACCCAGGTGCCCCAGAAACATTTTAAATTACTGATTAAAGCCTTTTTTTAAACTGGTGAAAATAGATTATGCTGTGCCTTTTAGGGTAAAATGGAGGCAATGTTTTAGAAAAGGAAAGCAAGTCAGGAAGGAAATGCATATGTTCAGTATACATACTGTATTCATACTGCATGTGTATACACGTACTCCCCCTCCACATACCTGCTTTCACGTATACCTCTGTAACAAATATCTGTTATGCAGAATTTAAACAACCAGAGATCTCGGAAAACCAGTATCAATAGTACACAATTATAATTGAAATTCTTAATGATGATTCTGTGACTCTGAAGGATCTTGAGATGCCTCTGGGATCCTCAAGGCTGTATTAAATTATGTCAAGGTCAATATTAGTGTTAATTATATTTTATTATATTATTTGAATATTGGTTATCCCTCCGTGCTATACATTGTTACTCTCATTTGACCTCATAGCTAATTAACTATGTTTTAATTTGCTGTGTGTGAATATTTGTGAAAAAGTGCATTAACATGCACATTTGATTCCATAACTGATCTTTAGCTGTGAGTGTAAATGTGGCATTTAATAAAACCTCCCATTGATGCAGAAAGAATATAACCTAGATGCCCTGTTATCATCTTACTTACATATTTGCTCCTACATTGAAGTTTTTAAGCATTTGGTAGGAAAAAGGTGGTTTTTGTTGGTTTATGAAAAAAATCAAGATATAATATTGGTATATGACGTCAGTGAGCCCTTTTTGTTCTCTGGTTTACTGTTTTGTTCTCTAGCTCCATTTGTCTCTAGTAGTTCAAGTTCTGATCTTCGGTGTTAATGCTTGATTTATTAGAGACATCTTGGAGCAATCCATTATTTGCCAGAATGTGCTTTCTAATTCTCCCTAGATTTGCACACATAACGAAGATCGGGTGTTGAGGTTACACAACCCATTCTTTCGGAACCCTTTCCTCTAACCCAGCTCTAATTTGAAGGAATGATAAGAGGTTTGTTTTCAGGATAGTAATAATGGTCAGCTTACTGGATTCCACTTGCTGGATCTCAGTCACTGTTAAGAGCTTTAAGTGCTTCTGTTCCTTTAATTCATAGTACAACCCTATGAGATTGTTACTGTTTTACTTTTGAGAAAGCTGTGTGCCAGGCATTGATCTAGGTTTGGGTCCACAGCAAAGAGTAAAATAGACACAAAGTTCCCACCCCTTAGAGATTAAATTTGCTGTAACCTCCAAAGAGGTTTTGAGAACTTGGGACACTCAATCTATAATGCCGTTTTTTAAGCCAAAATGTCACAGAATCTGTATGGTTTGGCAAGTATTTCTGAGTGTCTACTGTGAGTGGCTTAATGGAAACAGCACAAGACCGAGAGTCAGACATCCTCATGGTTGTGTCTTTGACATTCGTTAGGGGCAAGTGCCCAAGCTCCTTTGACCTTATGGGTTCTCGATGAGATGTCACTGAGGTATTCTAACTTTAAAATGGTTCTTTGTGTCTATAATTTTTTAGATACAGTGCATAAAAATGTATGTACTGGGGAAGCATATACCAGATGCAGACTTGGGAGAATGTAAACCTTCTATAGGATTATGTCATTTCAAAGCTCATTATTATGACTCAGTGAGCAGATTGGAAAGATGTTATTATTTCAGTTTTACATTTGTAAAAACTGAGGCCAGGTAGCGTGCCCTAGGACACGGAAATAACAAACACTGCGACAAAGATTCAAATTCTTCTCTTCTCAGAAATGCTGGCCCAGCTCTGTCCCTATTTGGAAGATAAGATTGAGCTTGTCTTGGAAAGAATTATTAATCTTTACTATATTCGAGACACTATGAATAAAGATAAATGGAATATGGACTCTACCTTGTAGCACCTGTAGTTCAGCAGAGGGGAGAACACTTACATATGAAAACTCCTCAAAAGGAATAAAACGGTGAGAGTTTTAAGGAAGATTAAATGGAAATTGGTTGGTGGGATAAATTATTTTAAGTGGGCATAAAAGAGAAGATTACATAAAAAACACCGTTTAAGCTCATCATATATGGACATATGAAGTAGAGGGAAAGTATTCTAAGTGAAAGTGATAGCATAAGGTAAGTTTTGAAAATAGGAAAGGATTAAGGAACAGCCCAGAATTCCGTGTAGCTGCCGCATAAACTGGGTAAAGGCAGCAGTAGGGAGGCTGGTGAGATGGGCTTGAGGCCAGGGGTGGGGGTCCCCAGGACTTTGGACTTTGCTTTGTAAGCTCTTGGGAGCCAAAGGACATTTCTGAGGAAGGGAGTGTATGATTAGAGTTATGCTTTGGGAAATCCAACCCATCCGCAGTGTATAAAATGGGTTGGATTGTGGAATAAAAAAGCAGAATATTATGCATGCTGCATGTTGTCAGGAGTAGGAGATATGGATCTGTATAGACTAGAATATTGAAAGGTTTCCTGGAGCAGGAATAACTTGGTCTGGGCTTAGAAAAAATCGATTTGCTAAAGAGAGGTCTTGGTGGATAAGGATGGGATTCATTCTCATGAGGACTCTGGTCATTTTAGGAATAAAAAGATATATGACCTTGAACAGCAAAGTGAAAAAACAGAAGTGCCTCCAGAGTGAATCCAAGGGTTCAGAAAGCTCTGGAATCAATGCAGGCTGCAGAGTTAGGGGCCAGATTTGCCTCCTGGGCTGCACGACCTAATCCTAGGGCAAGTTTAGGCCAAGAAGAATGCCTACCACCACTCTGGGGGCCACAAAACTATAATGCAACTCTTAAGGAGACTATCAGGCTTTATGATATTCCCAGTGACATCAAAACTTAAACAATCATCATTAGATTTGCAGAGGATGGATGGACAAAATTAGACCAGGTGGCTGGACAAAGCACAGAAGCTCGGCCTGAAGCAATGTGGCTCTGCTGTAAACAGCTGGGAAACAGCTGCAGCTGACAGCCCCTGCTGGCCGGCTGCTGCTAGCGACAGGCACGCTCAGGACCAGGAGAAGAGACAGGAAATCTGCAAGGCTAAGTAAGCACTGGGCATCAGGCCTGAGACACACATTAGGAGGCAGGCCTCTTTCTGCTGGTTCACGTACTGTATTTCACTTACCCAGGAAGCAAAAAATGCCAGCAGATTATCCTTCTCGCTTCAAAGGGAGGTCAGGAACCTCCACTGTGAGTTTCTCAGGTCTTACATGCCATTGTTGTCTACACCACAAGCCTTCTGCAATTGACAGACTTCAGTTTGTTAGTATGTTTGTGTTTAAGAAATTGTCAAGATGTTGTCCAAGGTGATTCATCATTTTACATTCTGCCCCCTACCCTCCCACCAGTGTATGGAAATTCCAGTTGCTCCCGCCACAGCCTTTCCAATAGTTGGTATGGTTAGGCTTTACACATTTAGTCTTTCTAATAGGTGTGTAGTGGTATGATTGTGTTAATTCACAGTTCCCTAAAGGATTTTCTCATGTGCTTATCTGCTGTCATTTATCTTCTTTGGTGAGCTGTCTGCTCAAATCTTTTGCCCCTTTTTAAAAAATTAGCTGCTTGTCTTCTTTTGATTTGTAAGGTTTCCGTGTATATTTTAGACACAAGTCTTGATCAGACCTATACTTAGCAAATATTTTTTCCCAGGTTGTGGCTTCTCTTTTTATTTTCTTAACAGTATCTTTAAAGAGCAAGAGCTTGTAATTTTGATGAAGTTTTTGCTTTCTCCTTCCCCCATCTCACTGATTATTTCCAATGCAGGAGTAAGGCAGACCCTCCTGGCTCACTGTGTCTGATGTTTGGGCAGGGTCGTGTTGGGGTCAAATTTCTCCTGAGTTTAGTTCAGCCATCCCCCTTTTTATATGTTTGTGATTCCATGGTTTTTGTGGCAAAGAGTAGAGGAATAGAGTAAAGGAGGACCGGGTAAGGTGGAGGTTTTATGAGAACTATCATGAGATCTTCCGTTCACTCAAGAATGGCACCAACCCATTCCAAAGGATTTTGAGGGAGTTTCTCCTTCTATTCATTAAAAGCGGATTCCTTGACAGCGTCTTCTTGGACTCCCTTGTATCCGTTGCAAAATGTGACTTGTGAAGGAAGGGAAGATTTGTCTGAACCTGGTGACCTGTGGTGGCAGATTTCCTTGAAGGCCACCCCAAGTGACCTCCAAGTATTGACTACTCCTGATATACTTCAGTCATCCTCCAAACATTCCAGAGGCAAGGAAGTTACTTTTTGTCTAATACATTTATTTTTTTACTCGGAGAGGATTGAAGGTCAAGGCTAGGAATAGCTAGTTTTAATTTCCAGAAAGATATCTGGAATAGTCTTTAAAAGCTATACTTCATGATCCTCTAAAAACTGTTCCTAAAAATGTGTTCCTATAGTAGAACCATCTAAGTAAAAGCAGGTAATTGTTTCCAACCCCACACTTAATAAATTAGAATTTCTAGTCTGTGGGTCTCCACGTGATTCTTATGTACATCCACATTTTAGAACCTGGGGAGAAATGTCTTTACTTGTGTGTTTGGTCAGTTAGATAATACGTATGCTGGCCTTTGTGCTGGGGCAAAGGGTCATAGGAAGGGAGAATTTACAACCAGTGTCATGCCTTTAATAATCAAAATTATGTGCTCCTAGAGAAAGTGTAGGAAAGCAGGATGAGATTCCCACACCTTCCTCTGGACAGGAAGGAGTTAACTTGCAAGATGCTAACTAGCAGGGCTGGATTATTGCGTGCTCTAGGCAGGAAGGCACCTAAGTCTGTTGGCTGCAGGCAACAGAGTCCCTAAGGGGGTGTGGGGCAGAGGCATCTGTGGTTGGGAGACATTCTTTACTGCCTATTCTGTGGGGCTGAGAAAAATGGATGTCATTTTACTGAAGTCAGAGGAGTGCAGGAGCCTGGCAGAAGTCATTTCCTAGAGGTTTGGCATTTGGTTGCAGAGGTATAATACATGTCAAAATATGGCTTTTTATTTTTTTTCCTAACAAGTTACAAACCTTCTTGTAATGCTAAAAAAGAAATGGCATTCATCACGAAATATAAAAAGCTGCAGACAAGTGAGACATCCCATTTATCCACCATGTGAGACCATCCAAGCCAATAATAGAGGTTTTCAGCCATATTGGATAGACCCTGTACTTTCCCACCTCCGCATGACTATGTATTTTCTCCTAACATTTATCAACATTCTATCCATCTTCCAAGGATAGATTTAAATGCCAAGCACCCCCTAACTATACTCCCATTCCCCACCCCCATCCTCCACGTCTTGCTGCTGTATGCTTTCAACTCTTCCTTCCTGTGGGAACTCATTGCCTTGCCCAGATTGTCTCCTCACTGTCCTCACAGTGCTGGGCACAGGGTCTAGTCCATCGTACTTGCCATATTTTCCCCATTGTCTAAAACGTCTTTCCCCTTTCTGCTCTTTTAATACAACCCAATTTTAAGATCAGAGTAAATCGCACATCTTTCTCAAGTTCTTGCCTGACCTTGGAAGACTACCATTATTTTTGCTTCCTCTGCTACTTTAAGAATCTGTACCTCTTCTTTGGTATTTTTTCATGATTTGTATGATTTATCATCTTTTCATGAGTTTTATCTTTCTGACCAAATTGTTTCTTGTAGGCTGTATGTTTTCGACTTCTTCATGTTCCTCCATAAGGTTGTCATAGAAATCTGGCAATTCTGTTTCCTGGTGAAATTCAATATTCAAAGAGAAGATTCTGGAGGCTAGAGTAACACACACAGAACTATATTCTAATCTGGGGTTTAGAACATACCTGAGTCATGCCTGTACTTCTCGAATCTCACCAGATGGTGAGCAGCTAGATGGGAAGGAATCGCATGTGCATCTCTGGATTCCTAGTTGACAGTAAATTTGTGTTTGTTGAATTGATGATTAGGAAGAACTTTCTTGTAACACTAAAAGACATGATACACTGTACTCCTACCTCTCAGCATCCTTTCTTTCTCCTTCCTTCTTTTTTTTTGTTGTGCTTTCAAACTGTAATATCAATGAACAGAACTGCTTAGGACTGGTTCTAATACCTCGTGTACACCTTACTGTCTCACACCTCTGTGTCTTTACTCATACAGTGAGTGCCCTCTGGAATGCTCTTTCTGTCTTTCTTTTTTTGGCTAGCTTTAAATTGTTCTTCAAGCCCCAGCTCAGAGTCTCTTCTAGGAAATCTCATCAGAGCCCTCAGGAATTCTGTTGCCTTTCCTCCGTATTTCCAGAGCACTGTGTACACACTGCTATTTTCACCCTATCACATATTGTGGAAATGTTCTGTTCGTGTGGCTGTCTCCCTGGTTAAACTATACTGCTCCAGGTCACATCTGTGTCATGTTTTGACACGGGTTATTTCTCGACCTGTTACCCAACCCCCACCCCTCGCTCAGAGTCTGGTATAATATCATAGACATTCCATAAATGTTTGGTGAACCATTCGCCAGCAATTCTTCGCTGGGGGGAGAGTGATTTTACTCTTCAGAGTTTATCTGGCTGTGCCTGAAGATATTTTTGATTGTTACAACTGGGGGGTGGGGGTGTTGCTACTGGCGTCTAGTACGTAGAGGTTGGGGATGCAGATAAACATCTTACAGCGCACAGTACAGACTACTGACCCCCTCAACCCCACCCTTCCCCAACCCCAAGAATGATCCAGTTCAGAATGTCGGTAGTGCTGAAGCTGAGAAATCCTGGCTTTCACATTGTGATAAGAAAAAGTATTGTTTGCTAAAAACAATGCTTTGGAAATTTTAGAGGCTGTGCTGCCATCTCTATAGTATTTGTTTTTCAGGAAGATTTTTAGATTTGCATTCACAGATGGGAATGAACATACAATAACAGCAACTTGTGATATGCTAGGGAAACGGCTTGGTTTCTAAGTGTGATCAATGTTGGAAATTAGAAGTTAAAAGCTTTTGTTCATGCAGGGTTCTGTGGGTTTACTAAAAAACTCTCAGTGCAACTATTTGAATTAGTTTCAGGTGAATTTCAAAAGATCAAACCTTTGTGTGTGAAAAATCAATCCCACAGGGATTCAGAATAGCTTCTCCTGGTCATTTATGAACTGAACTGGGGAACTTTTTGAATTTTATGTACTAAATGTAGCCATACTCCCACATAAAACTGCAGGGGGAACTGTACTTACGCAGGAGAGACTCTGGTATGTAACTGCACGCAAACATGGCTTTCAAATGACTTCAACTCACCTACTTAGACCAAAGAGGCTGTCAGTTAATTTAACAAACTATCCCTGTTCCCTGATCTTTAGGCCATAAAAATTGTTCATCTGCTCAGTCACAGGCCATTTAATTTTGGATGCATCGTTGCCAGTTGGTTACAGTAATTAGCATTCCCTATATTGTGGCAGCTTCCCTGAAGCTATGCTAAGTAGGGTTGCACTTTTGTGTGGAAACATAAGCTGGGTTGTGCAAATGAGCGTGGCCACCCATCTTAGAGACAGAAGCCCTAACTACCATCTTCTTGGCTCGGGGTGCCTTCCAGGCCCACCTGCAGATCTTATTTACTGATTATTAATGACAAGAACTGTAGGCAGCTGTGAAAGGCACAGCATGGCAACTCAAAGCTGCAACTCAAAACTATCCTCCGTGGGACTGTAATTTTCTTGAATGACACCTGACTTCATTTTAATTTCCTTCTTTGCTCCAAATGCACTTGTGCTGGAGAAATGCAATAGAAATTCAATGAGCTCCATGTTTAATAGGCAGACTTGCAACATTTGTTGGTGCATCTGTTAGTTTCCTGGCAGAAGTGGGGCATTTGGAAAGGAAATATACATTTGTGTTTGTTCCAGAGTTGGCACACAACCTGTAAGGCGATGATTCAGCAGGGCCCCTGGTGAGATACCAAAGAACAAGGTTACCTAGTGGTTCGCTAGTTGCCAGTCTGTGGAGATCACATATTATATGGGCTTAAAAATCAAATTTGACTGAATAAATGTTAATTTTCAAATCGCGTCAATGTTCATGCTTAGGAGGTCAGATTTTTATTCCAGTTTAGAGGGACATGGTATTCTTTGTATAACTGAAAATGAATTGGCTTCGTTAGGAATGAAAACGGGATATAGTCCTTTCAAGTGCACACATCTGCATTTTAGTTTGTACATCTGCAGAGTTTCGGTTTCCCGGGAAACCACCATGCAAGAGTTTGTAAGAAGGTTCACCCACTGCACATTGCTTTATACCCAGAGTGATTTTATTTCTTTTTCTAATATGCTAGAAAGTAATGTTTCATCAATGGAATTCATTTTCACATGTTTAATTCTCAGATTAATGGATGAACACCTTGAATGTAATTAAAAATAGGTTACGTTGTTTTCTTCCATTGACTGATGTTAATGCAAATATGGGGCTTTAGCTCACCTTTGTTGGCTTCTTGTCTTTTACTGCAAGGCTGAATTGTTCAAATGAATAAAGGCATCCGAAGTTGAAATTTTGGGGGGTAAGGAACTTATAAATTTTATGATGGATTGCCCATTTTGCTGTCCTCTTTAATCACCATATTCTCTAAGCACAGTGAACTCTGCTAATTAAAAAATGATCTACGTAGTCTGGGTACAATTAATCTTTATTTGCATAAGTTCTGAGGAAAAATCAAGTAAATATTACAAGTAGAGGAAAGAGCTACTTTCAGTATTTGGGACTGTGCATGCGGCAGGAAACAGTGATGAGGACTGACAAGATGAAGACAAGGAATGTGCTTGTCAGCGTCGCTGTTTCTCGCTACCTTTTTAAACAGGCATCCACAAAGGATCATTTTCATAAATGCCAACACAAGCTTAGGAACCCAATAAGAACAACGGATGTTGGGGGGAAAAACTGAGCCCAAGTCCAGTAATTTCTCATTTTGTTACAAAAAAAAAAAAAAATTACCCACGGAATGCTCAACAGAATAGCCACAGCAGGGGAAGTCAGGAGATAAAGGACTTCAGGACCCCGTTTTAGAAATTCCTTTAGACCACATCACAAGAGCTACAGTAGGAGGAAAAAGTGGGACAAGTTCTCATTGTCCATGATGTATTTCTGTTAGAGCAGGTAGCTTTTTAAAACCATCGCAGGATAGAAAAGCTAAAGTCTGCTTCTACTCCTATTCATTTTTTAAAGTAACAAAAGTAGTCTTGCTTTTGATAGGGGAGGAGGAAAGAATGTAAATACTTGTCTAAGAGTATTGTGGTGAATGGCCTTTGGAAAGCTTTATTGACAAGAGCAACCTCAATTATAAATGAAGGGAAAGGCAAAGTGTTTGTAAAGGCAGTCTTTTTATTGGGGTCTCCTAGCAGGTTATTCTGGTCAATGTCCAGGGTGAATCAAGAAAGGGAAGAATTCAGAGCCACTAAAGTTCTGTGCTCCATTTCACCATCCTCAATGGCTGTGGGAGGGTGGGGAGAGTCTCTGGAGGGGAGAATTTCTTAGGTGGTTGCAAGGAACTTTTACTTTGGTCAAGAAGACTTTTTCAAGAGGAGCCACTGACACAGGAAAAAACAAAGCCCAAAGTTCTCGAACTTCACAAAGTTATTTCTTGTGTGGAAAAAATACACCTATTTTGCTCAGTTCCATTTGTCGGTTCATATCTCCTAATGGTATCTCAGCAAATTATAAAAAGTGGTGAGAAAATAGAATGATGGTAATAGGCATCAAATCATATAACTTGAAAACAGAAAGGAACCTTAAACATCATCAAAGCATAGAAAATAAATTAATAGGAAGTAAGTTTCCTCCCAGAAAGAAGTGTGATTTTTGCTCCATTGTGGCTTGTATTTAAAGCCATGGCCAGGCTGCTTAAGTCTCCATATGCTGTTTGTTCTGCACTGTTATTGACTGACTGCAGGAAAATAAAGGGACAATTGTAAGATCATTGAGGCCTGGGGTTCAAAAACTCTCTCAAGTGAATACCCTCTCACTGCAGTTCGGTGTTAGGAGTTAGTTGGACAGTTAGGTAGTCAGGACCAGGGTCCCCAACAAGAAAATATGGAGTCAAGACAGTTAAAATAAAACAGCCCCAACATCCTGTTTTGCAGCTTAGACAGGACCTCACTGACATTCTGCTTTGCAGCCTTTGCAGAAGGGACTTCTGCAAAACGTCCTAAATTTAAACAATTAACCACAGAGCATTTGTCACCATCACGGGCAAGGGGCAGTTAAGGCATAAATACCCTGATGTCATCCAAAAGAGACCATCAGCAAGTAGACATTACCCTAATAGTAGACAGATATGTGACTAAATCCCTGATTGGCACGGCTCAGTACACCCTGATGGCTTAGGATAGTGCCACAAACGAGCTCATAAAATCCCTTAAACTTAGAAACTCCGAGGGCAACCCTCTGGGACCCTCTGCCGCTCCAGGAGCTTAGTACTTTTTTTTTTTTTTTAAAGATTTTATTTATTTATTTGACAGAGATAGAGACAGCCAGCGAGAGAGGGAACACAAGCAGGGGAAGTGGGAGAGGAAGAAGCAGGCTCATAGCAGAGGAGCCTGATGTGGGGCTCGATCCCATAATGCCGGGATCACGCCCTGGGCCGAAGGCAGACGCTTAACCGCTGTGCCACCCAGGCGCCCCAGGAGCTTAGTACTCTTGCTCAATGAACTTGGCTTTGCTGCCCACCACTCTTTGCTTGGTCTACCTCTTCATTCTTCCAAGCGGCTTGACCAAGAATTACGGGCACTCAAGGCAGAGAAATCCTGCAACAGTGGGTGTGAATCTAGCCCAACTTTCCATGTAGATGATATTCAATCCTGGAAGTTATCTTTGAGAAGCCAAATTAATTCTCTAGTAATTGTAGATTTTCATGTCTAGTACCAAGTAGATTTGGAGTGGAGGCGGGGAGATGTTTATCATACTCTGATGGTGACACTTTGGTTTATGGAAACTTAAGGGGATATTCAGGAAAAAGATCATCTGGACAGTTTTGTTTTGCCGATGGCATTAAAATGTACCCTAGATTTGCTTTAATCAGGTATGGTGAGGCCAACAGATCGGGAGACAGCTGTCATCCAGGAAGAAGCATTTACTCACAGCTCGCTAGAAACAGGACGTGTGGCTCATAGGGCCACATAAAGGAAGTACCCCCTGCCCAGTAGGTAGGTCGGGAGGCAGAAGGGGCAAGAGGAAAGCATGGCCCCAAGCCTTTATTGGGTTTCTGTTGGAAAGGCAAGGCAGGGCAGGGTAAATAGTTTAGTCTGGAGTAGTTTGAATAATTTCAATGAGCTCTGAGTTATAGGAGTGGCTTCTAATTGCCTGATACCTGGCCCTGAGCTGATTTAGGGCAGGAGAAATACCGGCTTGGTGTTTGAGAGTTCATGTAAAGTGGCGACTGAGGTTATGGGTTTTGGATCCTTTGGTTTGGGTATCAAAAGCAAGTTCCCAGGCAAATCGTAGGCTATCACTAGGAATTAGCTAACCCTGGGAGGAGCAGCCCCTCCTCTGGTCCACAGGGCCCCCAAGATGCCAAAGAATCATCAAATATAGAAAATAACATGATTAATGCACTGGCCCTACTTCAATCCTAAAGCTCTGTCCTGTAGGACTGACCTACAATCAGAGATGAAATCTTGAAATTGACCAGATGCTGGTCTTCTTCTCCAGAAAAGAAAGTGAGACCTTGACAACAGATGGCAGCTTGTCTTAAATGCTTGGCCAAATAACTCTCAAGGAAGTATAATAATAATCACTGTAATTACTATTTATTGATTCATTACCCTGTGCCAGCTACTATGTTATGCACTTGGCATATATTATCTTATTTATTTCTTTTTTGACAAAGTCGGTACTATCATCTCCACTGTAAGATGAATGTACCGAAAGCTGAAGAGAGGTTTAGCAACTTGCCTCTTGTTGCTTCCTCAGTAGATAGCAGAGCAGGGATTCTTACCCAGCTCTGGTCACAGGGCTCAAGGTGTGGACTCTCACAGATTTCACCAGCAGTGAAAAGGAAACAGTAACTAACAAAGAAGAAACTGACTGAGGGTTGCCAGCATTTTAGTTTTGCAAAGTAAGACCATGTAATAAGGGGGTGGGGGGAGGTGTTATTATACTATTCTAACAAAAGAAAAAATATTTGAAAAACCAGAAATAAGAAAGATGTAGTTTCAGAACACAAAGCAACAGTTTCCATGGAAATAAATGCAGGTTTATGAAAACTCACTGTAGTGCCCTCATTTTTCTCCTGTCGCCATGGCTGGTGCTGCTGGGCACAGATCTGGGATTGGTGTGGTCAGCACAGTAGTCCTGAGCGGTGACAAAGGCCTTGGTCCCTGTCAATACTGCTCAGGATCTGGTACTAGGCCCAACAGGGGAGCATCCCCCAATGTTGTGAAGAGAGGCATGAGGTTAGAAAGGCCCGAAAGCGAGATAGCTCTTTCTAGTAAAACCATTTCCAGAAAAGCAGAGCAGAGTCTTGACAAAGGATGGAAGGGATGGAAGGCGAGAACAAAATAAATAAATAAATAAATAAATAAATAAATAAATAAAAACAAAAAAGGGATGTATTTAGTATCTTATTTGAGTGAAAGGCAGCAGGAAAAAATAGCTTATTCATGAGATAAAATTTAGCAAAGCTGATGAGGACAAAGGTGAGGAATTATTGAATAAGGACATGAGAACTTTGTGCAAAGATGACTGTGACCAAATGTCCTAAATCCTCATTAAGGACAAAAAGGGACATTGGCTAAAATAGCAGCTGGAAGGCAATAAATCAGATATAAAGAGCACATGATGACTGTAAGTTTCCTGAAATATTGGAATTAAGAGTAAGAAGTCCTGTTCCAACCCCTCAGCCTCATTAATTCTTAGCTGTTGATCTATATAAACGATGAAATTCGTTCTTTTGATCCTCTTATTTCTATTTACAGCTAAAATGAATTCTAGGACAGGTCTTTCCTACTTGCCACTTTGCAATTTTCATTCTGATAAAATAGTTTTACATTTCTTTCTAGAGCTATTGTTGGAGGAGGTCATCAAAAGGACGTGACCGCAGGTTGACCCAGAGCCCCCGGGGCAGTGGGAGTCTCCTCCTCCCCGTCCTTGGAGCATATGCCCCGCCCACCGTTTCCACACTAGTAGCTGTTTGGAGGACAGCCTTGAGAAAGTAAGGTGGTGTTGAGACTTTCTGGACGGTTTACGTGACTGACCCCATGCAGGCCTCCATGTGAACTTTTAAGATTCTGGCGGGCGGGTGTGGAGATCTACTCATCTTGCAGCTTCCAAGACAAGCCTCGGAAGTAAGTCCCCTTGCTTATGTAAGCTGCCACCTATCAGTCTAGAATGGTCTGCTGCTTTTTTTTGTCTCTTCTTGCCCTCTGTGTATGGCGGCCAATTTGCAAACCAATAGCTATCCACAAGACTGCAATAAGGAATTTCTTTTTTAAAGTTTGGGAAGACAAATACAGTAGATTGAAGAGGGAGGTGTCCTACCTACGTCTCACTTTGGCCTTTAGAAAGGACAGCAATACTATGTCTATATACACATAGACTTATATGACCTATGACTGCGATATTATGTCCAGGAATATATAACTCGGCAATTCAGGAAGCGGCTTGGGGGTGGGAAGGACTATGAGCTTGGTGATAAGGGCCCAGCAAAGTCAAACACGGTATGTGATAGTCTGGCACTCAGGAGGCCTGAGTTCTCGTTTTTGCTTTTTCTCTATCAGTTTTGGGAATGTTAACTTTCTTTCTGTACATTTACGCCTTTGCACTTGTTATCTGCTAGCAAGCTATGGTTATTATAAAGAATATGATAGATACGTCTTGAGCTTCTTGGAAGAATAGTTTTAACACTAGCACATTTCGGAGCCCGATTGTACCAGGTCCCTTGTCTCTATCCTCATGACCACCTGCAAGGGAGGTATCATGTTCTATATTTTGTAGATGAGGAGTCAGAGACCCTGAAAAGCTAGGTGACCGGCCTGTAGCCACATCGTAGGGGAGATGAGATAAAACTCAAGGCTGTCTAGTTCCAAAGCATGTCTAGTATAATACTCAAGGGCTTCTCCAGCTGTAGCGTGCACACGGACCGCCCGAGACCTTGGGAAACTGCGGTCTCTGGCACAGTAGGTCTAGGTCCTGGCCTGAAACTCTGCATTTCGAACGTACGCCCGGGTATTGACCGTGCTCTTGGCCCCCAGAGCACACTCAGAGCAGCAAGGTATTACACTACCTCTTGTTAACAAATACGCTAGAAATCTTAATTTGCCTTCTTCCTTAGGAGAAAGTATTTTCAGTCTTTCACCATGAATGTGATGTTTGTTGTGGTTGTTCGTAAATGTCTCCTATCAAGTTGAGGAAGTTCCCTTCTATTCATAGTTTGCTGGGAGTTTTTCATCATGAAGAGATACTGAATTTTGGCAAATACATTTTCTGCATGAATTGATATAAGCACATGGTTATTTTTTTAAAGACTTGAGTTACATTGATTTTTGAATATTGAGCTAGCCTTGAGTAATAATTTTTTAGATAATATTTGTTTTGTGTTTAAATTCTATATGGAAGGTATGCTTATTGAAGGACATTCAGCAAATAGGAAAAGAAGAAAAGTAAATAAAAATCACCCAAATTTCACCACCCAGAGATAATCGGTTAATGTATTCATGAACTTCCATGTAGTTTTGAAGACATATTTATGTATTTATATTTTTACACAGTTAGGAGTAAAACCACATATATATGCTATGTACATCTTCCTTTGCTTATGTGACATTTTATCTTGAGCATTTATTTTTTTATTTTTTTAAAGATTTATTTATTTGAGAGAGAGAGCATGTGTGGAAGCAGGGGGAGGGGCAGAGGCAGAGGGAGAGAGAGAATCTCAAGCAGACTCCCCGCTGAGCACAGAGCCTGACTCAGGGCTTGATCTCATGACACTGAGATCATGGCCTGAACTGAAACCAAGAGTTGGACACTTACCTGACTGAGCCATCCAGGTGCCCTTATCTTGAGTATTTGAATTTTAAATATTGCAGGCAAGCTTTTGCCTCAGCAACTATGCACTTCCTTTGATCTGGAATCCTTCTTGACGATTAGGTTCTGTTCTGTTTATTTGTTGTTTGTGTTTATCATCATAAATTTTTTGTTTTATCATTATATATTATAAATATCTGTATATATAAATCTTCGTTAATTCTTAACATTAAATTCATTTCTGGAAGCAAAATTATAGGCTCCAATATCTTTAATATTCTTAATGCCAAATTACTTCTGAATAGCAGTGTACAAAAGTGTTTTGGTCGTTATCTTTTTTTAAATCAATAAACTGTTTTTAGATTCACACCAAAACTGAGCAGAAAGCACAGCATTTCCATATAGTACCCCTTGTCCCCACACGTGCACAATCTTCTCCCCATCAACATACTGCACCAAGGCGGGGACGGGGCGGCGGGTACAGTTGTTGGAATGGATGACCATATATTGACATGTCGTTATCACCCAAATTCCATTACACTAGGGTTCATTCTTCGTGTTGTATATTCTGTAGATGTTGACAGATGTTATTATCACTTAAAATATTTTTTTTAAAGATTTTTTATTTATTTATTCGACAGAGATAGAGACAGCCAGCGAGAGAGGGAACACAAGCAGGGGGAGTGGGAGAGGAAGAAGCAGGCTCATAGCGGAGGAGCCTGATGTGGGGCTCGATCCTGGAACGCCGGGATCACGCCCTGAGCCGAAGGCAGATGCTTAACCGCTGTGCCACCCAGGCCCCCTCACTTAAAATATTTTTATTAGGGGCGCCTAGGTGGCTCAGGTGGTTAAGCGTCTGCCTTTGGCTCAGGTCATGATCCTGGGGTCCTTGCATCGAGAGCCCTGTGTGGGGCTCCCTGTTCAGCGGGGAGCCTGCTTGTCCCTCTTTCTGCCCCACCTCACTCCTCCCCGCCCCAGCTCTCTTGCGTGTACACACATGTTCTTTCTCAAATAAATACATAAAATCTTAAAAAATCTTTTTATTAAATTAGTTTTGCTGTTTTATATCTTAAAATTAAGATTTTTACTTCTATTTAGGAGATTCTTATATACTCAACTGCATTGTTTATGTTTTCTTACTTTGCCTATGCTATTAACATGCTCTTGTTTGTTATTCGTTTGTAAAAGCTTTCCATGTATAAAGGCGTGTAATACTTCTGTCTTTATTTATGTTTCCCCCTAAGTTTTCATTTTATTTTATAGTTTGCAGCATACACAGATTTGAAATTTTTGTTTAGTTAAATGTATTAATTGTTTTTCTATTGATTTATAAAGAGTCATTCTGATCATCTTATCTTCAAATGAGGACAATTTTCTCTTTCCTATTTCTTATTTTTGCAATATGTGTGCACATGTTGTTTCTTATTCTTGTCTTTTTGCATTGGCTAAGATTTCTGGAACGCTGTTAAAAATAGCAATGATAGTTAGCATCTCTTGTTTCTGTCTCTAATTATCAGGGGCCTAGTGTTTTACCATTTAGAATGATCTTTATCGCGAGCTCCTAAAATAAACTTTGAACACAGTGAGAACGCTTTCTGTATCCAGGTTACAATGAGTTACTATCAGCAATGGCTGATTCCCGATTTCAATGGGAATACCGTAGATCTTTGACTCTGATACTCTCAGCGCCTACACACCAGGATGGGGCCTTGAGCCATAGTTCAGCTTCGTAAGCATGTCCTAGAATTCTTTCTGGCAGCATCCATTCACTTGGCATCTCTGTGTGGTGATTTCGTCGTCTTCCACAGTATCTCCAGACCACAGAAATTAGTGCTGCTGAGAGTTCCACGTGCGGCAGAAGCCCCAGAGAAAACTAAGCCCCTCAGTTATCAGCCCCTTCCCCTATTTGCATCACTTGGCAGAACTCCTGGGGAACAAGGCCTCCTCTTTTCATTCTCTTCTCTTGGAGTAGGAGACCTTCAGAACAACAATTCCTACCTCTTGCTTCTCAGGGCTCAAGGGCCCCTCCTCTGCCCAATCCCAGGATGTCTGAGAACTGTTGTCTTCAATATTTTTAGGAATCCTGTGGCCAACTGACTGCTCTCTGGCTCCGATCCATTTGGAATTGAGGTTTTGTAAGGGAATTAGAAAAACTGGAGGTAGAGAAGCAGGTAAGCCATTTGACCATCTCAAAAAGCATCCCTTGTACCTAGAGAGACAACTCCTCAGAATTCTGGACATTACAGAATCTGCTTTACTGAGTGAGGGGTGGAAGGTGGAAGAGTGATTGGGGTCTCTTCCAATCTTCTTTTAGATGAAGGGGTTTTTCTCTCTTTCTTGAAAGACATAATAACAGAGTGGTTAAAAGCAAAGATCTGGATCCTGAAAATCTGGACTTGACTCATGGCTCCAACACTTTTCACTCTTTGATCTGTGTAAGTTATTTAACTTCTCTGTATCTCAGTCTTTTCAGATATAAAATGGAGATAATAAAGGTATTTATCTTGTAGGATTCCTTTGAGAGTTAGAGTATATATCTATCTGTATCTGTACCTATCAATATGTAAATACATAGATAAATAGTATTTAAAACAAATGCATGGGGACACCTCGGTGGCTTGGTCGGTTGAGAGTCTAGCTGTTGGTTTCACCTCAGGTCATGATCTCAGGGTGGTGAGGTTGAGCCCCACATTGGGCTCCACGCTCAGCGGGAAGTCTGCTCCAGATTCTCTCTCTCTCCCTCTCCTCCTGCTTGCTCTCTTTCTCTAAAATAAATAAATCAATCTTTAAAACAAAAACAAATGCATGACACATAGTAAGCCATCATTATTGAGGGGAACTGTGGTAGCCCTCTACTTATTGTCTTGATCCAACTCCTTTGGCCTTTTAGTTAGGAGAAAAATCTCCCCAATTGCTAGCATAAACTGCCACTTTTAGATCTTAGTAGTGGGGTGAATTGTTATGTTTTTAAAAGTACTTTATATATTTTCATAGATACAAAATATTCCACATATATTTTAGTGTTAAGGTAGGAGAGACTATTAGAGTCTGATAGGCAGATGCCATTTAAAAACCTTGCAATCTTGTCATGTGGGGATGAAATTATCATATGGTTTCACACATTTGTGGAACTTAAGAAAGAGCAGGAAGATCAGTAGGAGAAGGAAGGGAAGAATAGGGGGGTAAACAGAAGGGGGAATGAACCATGAGAGACTATGGACTCTGGGAAACAAACTGAGGGTTTCGGGGGAGGTGGGGGACGGGCTAGCCCGGTGATGGGTATTAAGGAGGCCACATATTGCATGGTGCACTGGGTGTTATACGCAAACAATGAATCGTGGAACACTACATCAAAAACTAAGGATGTACTGTATGGTGACTAACATAATAAAAAATTAAAAAATAAACACAAAGTATAACCAAGAGATCTTGAAAGAAAATAAAGTAACAGCGATAAAAAATAAAATGGGTTTGGTGATTCTATTGAATTTGCTGTACATATAAACACAACGTGAAGAATTCGAGAGATACTGTGATAGATATACTATCCCATAACTAATAGCTTTGAAGGTGTGACTACTGTCAATAGCATTTTTTAGATTTAGCCTAGTTTTTGTGTGGTAGACCTGTAACATAAAACATCTGCTTGATATAAAAAGAAATATTTTTGTGTGTTAAGTTGGAGGTAGAAGACAATCATATTTGGCTCAGATGATACTCCAGTGTTAGATTTAGAGGCTGACAATTATAATCCAGTATCTTTTTCAACTACATGCAAATACAAATACATATCATTTGCACACACCATTATACATTTACCAGAATTGGTTACTACTGTCATTAAAGGTAAGGATTCTGGTTATTGATAAAAAGGGTTTATCATCTCATTGCCTGCATTACCAGGTTGGTAATGTAAGTACCGTGCTCCTAAAGCTTGGTCTGAGGCTCAGGGGCACTGGTGGCACTGGGCAACTTGTCAGAACAGTGGGATCTCAGACCTCTACCAAGACCTACTGAATCAAATCTGCATGTTAACAAGACCCCCAGGCGATTCATACACACTTTACATTTTGAGAACCACGGGTCTAGTGAAGTAGTTTTTGAACTTCTCTGTACGATCGAATCATCTAGTACGCCTTTGTCCTGGCACCCCATACCAAGTAAATCAGAATCTCTGAAGGTGAACCCAAGTCCTCAGCATTTTTGAAAACTCCCCATGTGATTCTGAGTGTGTAGTCAACTTTGAGAACCAGTGGTCAAGAGCCAGGTGAGAAGTCTTCAAAAAGGACCCTCCTTTTTTTAACTCTCCAGGTTCAGGTTAGAGTTTGGGAGCAAGAGCTGCCTAGTTAGCTGGAAGCCACCGAGACTAGAAAAAGGAGGTTATATTCTGTATGGATCTTAAGACCCATAGCATTAAGACTCAAGCATTCAACTCTATATTCCCCATGATTTTAAAGTGCTCATAAGATAGGGTAAGTTAGGGGTAGCAATTTGTTTTTGACAATTTCTAGTGAATGTTACTCAAGGTAGAAGAGTGACTGGTGATGTAATTTCCATATTGTGCAGTGTAGCCTGTGCCTCTCACTGAGAAACTTTGTTCCTTTCATTTACAATGATGGCGGCCCAGAGTCGGTGGACGGCCCATGTGAGCAGTCTACTGGGAGCATCTTCGCTCTCGGTAATCAGCCTGGAGGCCTTGGCTCAGCACCTGGCTGATGGGGCTACATCCAAAAGAGCACCATTGGTGTTGTTTTGAAAAAGACCTATGCCCACAAAGTTGCCTAAGTTAATTTTTTCCCCTGCTGGGGAGCTGCCTCATTTGCATTCACTCTCAATGACCTACCTTCCTTCAGGCAAACACGGGCCTGCAGTCAGAAGTGTGGTTTAAAATAGAACCGTGTGTTTAATGAATAGCAATGTCCACATGTGGGTCTTGGTGATCTCTCATGCCAGCAGCATCCACGAGCTTGTGGTCCTGGATCAAGCCGGCTGCGGGTAGGAGACCGGCATAGGTAAGAAGCAGAAGAGGTGTCGCAAATGATAACGGGCTACTACTCAAAGCCTTGTAGACTTTCTATCTAAAACCTCCCTTGTTCATTTCATTAAAGTGATTATAGCCTTTTCATTTTTTCTTTTATATACTCACTTGTGACTTGGATCATTAGCACATGCCCTTTGCAACAGGGGAGGCTGACTTGAGGTGAGAGGGAAACAGCAGGAGAATATGAACTCGTAAAGATTCAGCTTTCGTGGCAGCCTTGCTGCTTGAAAACAGACATAGAAAAATAGAGACAATATTACAAATAAGCAAAAGTATGTTGATTCGAGTTTTGGCGAGTAATTGCCTGGATGCAGGCAATTTTTAATGTAGAAAAATGCCCTTAGGGGCTTGGGGAATAAAGGAGAGCCACCTGAGATATTTAAGTTTTGGAAAAACAACTATTTAGCATGCACGGTGGCTACTTTTTCTGCTGTATTTTAATGTATGCAAATGTAGTTCATACTGTAACGATAATCTCATGGCAGGTCCGAATGAAGCCGGTGTAGGTGGCACTTTGATGCAATTTTGATTTGAAATTACTCTTAGAAAATGATGAGTGTGTCATGTGATGGCAGCATGCAGATAGTGCAGGGAGAGCATATTGATTTTTTTTACGCTCATTTTAAAATAGAGAAAGTGTTGGATTCCAAATGATGTGATTAGGCAAACTATTAACATCATAAAGCTCTCCATAAGATCTGCTTTTTATGTGCTTTGGACAAACAAATCAATATCAAATTCTATTGTTAGTCTACTTGTGTGCTTGTATATTTGGGTGTTATTTAACTTAGATATAAGGGAGGAGAAGCTCTTGATCTTATATTACCAGTTCAAAGACTTTTTTTCTACAACCATTAAAATTTATTTTAATATAAGCCATAAATACCTACTGCTCTTTAATTCGATCATTAATCCTTTTTGGGAATCTATGGTTGTAAGCATGTTGTAAGAATCCATTTCACATGAAGGTGGTGGTGATGATGATCTGCTTATTTGCAGTCTTGCTGAGATATTTTGATGTCATCATTCAGCAATTATTGAGTGTCCGTTGTATATAGAACTCTTTATTCTGTGGAGGAATCATAAAGGTTATAGACACCTTGATCCCTGGCCTGAGGGGAAACAAGAAGGAACTATCACTTATGGAATATTTACTTTCCACCAACCACTAGGTTATTTTCATGTTTTCTCAGATAAACCGTACATGAGCCTCTGGGACAGGCATTATTATCCTTGTTTACAGATGGGAAAACTGAACCTCTGAAAAGTCACTGATTCAATATCACACAGCTTTTAGAGGCAAATAAGGATTCAAGCTCTAATGTCTCTTACATCAAAATCCTGCCTTTTCCATTAGAAACAAATAAACATAGATTTAAACATTTTGCTATGATCACAGCTTTTATAGACAAACGTATAACTGTTGAGGGAATACTAGAAAAATTAACCTGAGTTAGAGTTAATTCAAAAGACTTCTTGCAAAGGGTTTTTTTTTTTTTTTTTTTTTTTTTTTAAGCATCTTGTATATAAGTGTTACCATCACCCTCCTCTGCCTGGCTAAGTTGTTTTTCTACTACTATCTTCTGCATTGCAGAATTTTTTTTTTTTTGCTTTTCTATTTTTTATTATTTTTTATTATGTTATATTAGTCACCATACAGTATATCATTAGTTTTTGATGTAGTGTTCCATGATTTTTTAAAAAAGATTTTATTTATTTATTTATTTGAGAGGGAGATAGGAGCACGAGCGGAAGAGGGAGAGGGAGAAGCAGACTCCATGCTGAACCAGAAGCCTGATGTGGGGCTTGATCCCAGGACCCTGGGATCATGACCTGAACCGAAGGCAGATGCTTAACCGACTGAGCCACCCAGGTGCTCCTGCCTTGCAGAATCTTGATGCTAATTTACTAACAAAGCTGTAGTATGTCCATTTTCCTGAAATTATAGACATGCAAAAATACTTTCTGTTTCTAGCTGTTCCTATGTACCCGTATTTTTAAATTCACATTACAATTTTACCAAATGTGGGCTTTTAAAGTAGAATATCACTAAGAAATAGATTATTTCCTAATAATTATAAGAAATTGGTTATTCACTCTTAAGGTGAAATGGGCTAGCATTGAATTGATTCACACCTATACTAGTGATACCCTGATATTATAGCTTCTACCTTTCTCCCTAAATTACCCAAATCAACAACTTTGATGGATTTATATACTTTATGGATATATGTAGATTTCTCACAAATGCTAATAAAGCAACTTCTGGATGATAACTCTTAATACTTAATTGCGTTTACAGGTAAGAGAGAAAGATAAGGGACAGATGAAATTAACCTGGGTGAGACGTCTCATGCAGTGGCATCTTCCATGGAATACCAGTTTCAAAATTATGCCACCATCATTTCAGCCTGGCAGTGTTTGACAAGGACGAGAGTTCTGTTCAGTAATACGAGCGATAGCACACTCAATATCACAGGTTGTGCTACCTTCCTATATTCTTGTAATGCTTGTTTCCTGCTAAATTAAATAATCTCATCTTTGGCTTATATGAAATATGGAGTTTATTAAGGCAAGCTTTCTGTCCCTATTTAGGGCATGGTCTCCTGCTGGGCATGAACGAGTGGATTCTAAAGAAACCGACAGTTTGCCTTCTACAGAATGATTTGGGGGTCTCTGAGCTCTTTGGATGATTATCTACAACAACTAATCCATAAATCCATCCTGATATTATGATCTGAGAAAGGCTTTATTGTATTTTACATATTAAAACATAAGCTTCTGATTTTTTTCTTTAAAAAATAATATGCTGATTTATCCTTTTTGAATTCATGGCATGGATCCTAACAACACAAAATAATTATTTTGAAAATTCGATATTAAATGATCTTCTTGGAGTCAAATGAGAAATAAGCAACAAAGGTTAAGCATATATTGCTTAGAAGAGCGGCTAGTTTGATACAATGGGAAAGGGTACTTAAGCTGCAGTTAGCTAGAGGTGATTCATGAAATAATTTAGAGAACTCTTAAATGTAGGGGTATTTCTTATTGTACGAGGTATATTTCTTTGGTCTAGAGCCAGGCCATTACGCCAAGAGCGGGAAAATCTAGGTCCTATTCACAATTCAGTTACTGTGTAAACATCAAAGCAAGTCTTTAAGACCCTGTGCCACATTCTATGTGAATGGTTACCTCCCAAATACGTGAATAAGCCAAGTATTAAGAAGCTACTGCTTATAATAATGTCTTGGTATGTTTCATTTCCTGAAACTTTAATTATATCTGATTTCTCATCTAGCCTTTGAAATTACTGATAATATTAGGCTCACATTTTCCATTGGCACCTTTTTTGTTGTTGTTAAATATTACCTTTGCTTTTCTTTTTTTTAAATAAGCTCCACACCCAGGGTGGAGCCCAATGTGGGGTCCCAAACCACGACCCTGAGATCAGGACTTGAGCTGAGATCAAGGGTCAGATGCTTAACTGACTGAGCCAACCAGGTGACCCTTGCTTTTAAAATTTAGAATTATTCCATGCTGTGTGAATGTATCATTCTTGCTACAGTTCCAGTCTCTGATTTATTATTTGTGATGATATTAACAGTTTTACCCTTTTTAACTTCTCATGTTAAATTTTTAAAAAATATTTTTTCTTTATTTGTTAGAGAGAGAGAAAAAGAGAGAGAGCACAAGCAGGGGGAGTGGCAGGCAGGGGGAGAAGAAGGCTCCCCGCTGAGCAAGGAGCCCTGCACAGGACTTGATCCCAGGACCCTGGGCTCATGACTTGAGCCAAAGGCAGACACTTAACCGACTGAGCCACCCAGGCATCCCCTCATGTTAAACTTTGACAGGAAGTCACCATTTCTCTTCATCTATGCTTTCCTTGATTTTTCTTACTTTTTAAAAAAAAATTTATTTATTTGACAGAGAGAGAGAGAGAAACACAAGCAGAGGGAGTGGGAGGGGAGAGGGAGAAGCAGATCCCGTGCTGAGCAGGAAGCCCGGTGAGGGGCTAGATCCCAGGACCCTGGGATTATGATTTGATCTGAAAGCAGATGCTTAACCGACTGAGCCACCCCGGCACACAGCCACTGATTTGTCTTATTTTTTAAAATATGTATTTATACTGTCTTTTCACGTTAGGACCTTACCTATATGGTTTAACCTATTAGGAAAATGTACTGATATATCAGTGCTTCCTTTTAGAGGAAAGGACATTAACAACTTTAAATATGATATTATTTTATGATATTTAAAATACTTTAAATGCAAGTTATGAATTGAGAAGCTGGAGCAAACTGGTTTTGGAAAGGAAGAAAAATCAAAAGAGAACAATAAAAGGGAAACAAAAGGAGGAGAGAGGGGAAGAGGCAAAGAAGATTTTGAAAACTTCCTCCTGTCTTTCTATCTCAGGATGGGCATGTTTGACATTCTCCAACCCCAGGAGTCCTGGGCAGAATCTCTGTTGTGTTTTTAAGCAGCCCACGGGGCGAGTGGAGGTGCTCAGCCATTGCACATGCTGGAGAGGGTAGCAGCCCATTTAATGACACGTGTCTAGTGACTCACTAGTCACAACGAAAAGGAAATGAGGCAGCCTCTGTCTGTTCTGTCCCTATTTCTGCTCTTTGGACATTTGCCGTCTTTCTTTCCAAGCCTGGGAGGATGACACGGGTAAGGACAGCCAGGACACTGGTCCCGAGCAAGTTATCTCTCCATATTCCACCAATCTTGAAGTGCCGGGCGAGGGAAGAACATGCTTACAGTAGTGCCAGGCACGTAGTAGGGATTCAAGAAATATTTAGTGAGTGAATAACTAAGTCAAAGACTGTGAGATGAACCTGGGTTTATCTGAATCCAGTTGGAGGCTTACGAAGGCTGCAACCCTAGACCATGGAAATACCAGGGGGACGTCCTATAGAGATCACTACCTATCAAACCTCATCATCACTTACATTTTTAGAAACGGGTTTATAGGGGCACCAAGTGGATCGATTGATTAAGCATCTGACTCTTGATTTCAGCTCAGGTTATGATCTCAGGGTCCTAAGATTGAGCCCCATGTCAGCCCCAAGCTGGATATGGAGGCTGATTAAGATTCTCTCTCTCCCTCTGCCTCTGCCCCTCCTTCCCACTTGTGCACTAGCGCTCTCTAAAAATAAATAAATAAATAAATAAATAAATAAATAAATAAATAAATGTAAACAAAAATGGATTTATAATTAACGTGATATAATAGGCATAGATTCTGGGTACAGTTCAATGAGTTTTGACGATTGTATGGACCTATGTAAACAACTGCCTCAAAAAGATGCAGATAATTCCAATCATTCTGGAAAGTTCCCACATGCCCTATCTCCTTTGTCTCCCTCATGATCCCTCTGGGCTCTTCTGCAGATTTCTTATGCCTCTATTTGCATTTCCTATAGATGGAATCTGGTTTCCATTTCATATAAATAAATGTGTACCTTCTTTCACTTAACAATGTTTTTGAGGTCCATCTATGTTGTATCAGTAATCCTTTCTTTATTGTGGAGTAATATTCTATCCGTATGGATACACCTCAATTTTCTCATCTATTCTCTGTTGATAGACATTTGAGTTTTTTTTTTCAAGTTTTGAGTGTTATAAAGTTGTCATAAACATTAAAAATACTATCCCTAACCATTGGCAACCACTACTCCGTTCTTCATTTCTATTATTTTGTCATTTTAAGAATGTTATAAAAGTGAAATCATACAGTATGTGACCCTTTGGGGTAGTCTTTCTTCACTCAGCATAAGGCTCTGGAGATTGAGTCAAGTTGTTGCAAGTTATGGATAAATGATCTGTTCCTTTTTGTTGCTGAGTAGTATTCCAGGTGTGGATGTACCACTGCTTACTTAACCATTCACCAGTCATAGGACATCTGAGCTGATACCAATTTTCAGCTATTATAAACAAAGCTGCTATAAGTATTTGTGCATAGGTTTTTGTGTGAGCATAAGTTTTCATTTCTCTGGGATAAATGCCCAAGGGTATAATTGCCAGGTCGTATGGGAAGTTGTATAGCAGGTTTTGTGTTGTAGAAAACTGCCAAATCATTTTTCAAAGCGGTTGTATCATGTTACATTCCAACTAGCAATGTATGAATAGTTCAGTTTCTCCACATCCTCTTCAGTATTTGGTGTTGTCATTATTTTTTATTTTAGACATTCTGATAGGTGTACAGTGGTATCTCATTGTTGTTTTAATTTGTACTTCCCTAATGGCTAATGATGTTGAACTTCTTTTCATGTATTTATTTCCCAGATATATTCTCTTCACTGAAATGTTGTACACATCTTTTGCTCATTTTTTTCATTGGATTGCTTGGTTTTTTACTGTTAAGTTTTGAGAGTTCCTTATATATTCTAGATACGGGTTCTTTGAAGGATCTGTGTTTTGTAGATATTTTCTCCCAATTTTCTCCCAGCTTGTCTTTTCATCCTCTTGACAGGGCTTTTCACAGAGCAGAAGTTTAATTTTGAAGAGGTGTAACATAAACTTTTCCTTGTATGGATCATGGCTTGGTGTTAAATTTAAATCTTTGCCCAGCCCTAAATCCTGATGACTTTATTGTATGTTTTTTGTATAGTTTTATATTATACATTTAAATTGGTGATTCATTTTGAGTTAATTTTTGCATAAGATATGAGATTTAGGTTGAAGTTCTTTGTTTCTTTGTTTCCTTTTTGTTGGTTTGTTTATGGATGTTCAATTGTTCTAGCACCATTTGCTAGAAGACTATTCTTCTTTCATTGAATTGCTTTTGTGTCGTTGTCAAAAATCAGTTGGAGATATTTGTGTGGATCTATTTCTAAATTCCTTATTCTGCTCTTTTGATCTCTATGTCTATCCTTCTGTCAATACCATACGGTCTTGAGTGTATGGATATATCATAAACCGTAATATTGGGTAGACTGATTTCTCCCATTTTCTTATTATATTACAAGAATGTACTAACTGTTTTAGGACCTATGCCTTTCCATATGAATTTTAGAGTAAGTTTGTCTATGTCCACAAAAACATAGACAAAGTCTCCTTGCTGGGATTTTGATAGGAGTGTTAAACTTATAGATCAATTTGGGGAGAATTGACATCTTTATTACACTGAGTCTTTTAATCCATGAACATGGTCTGTCTCTCTGTTTATTTAGGTCTCCTTTGATTTTTGTCATGAGCATTTTAATTTTCAGCATATGGATTGTGTACATGTTTTGTTAAGTTTATACCTAAGTATTTTATTTTCTTTGAAGCAATTGTATGAATGGGAGTTTTTAATGCAATTGTCCCGTTTCTATCCAACCATTATATATTATGTGTATTGGGTGGAGGGGGCAGATAGATTGTCTTTTATTTTGTAGGATGTCAGACCAAAAGGAACCACATCTTGATCTGATAGAGGGGACTGGGCATTTCCCAGAATTTCTAGACTTTAAGTTCCTTTAATAACTAGATGAAATTTTCGGGTTGTCTTTTTTGAGAAGGGGTGAACATATTCTATGTATGTGAAGGAAAGAGCACATGGGTCTTTGCATGGCCAAAGAGGTGGATTGTGGCAGAAATTGTCTCCTAATATTCTGTTATTCTTGTTTACACAGTAATAGAATTTTTAGAATTTTTCACAAGATCACCCAATTTATGACTTCATTTTTCAGCCTCATTTACACCGAAGTATAGCCATGTGATGAAGCTCTGGCCAATGGGATATAAGAGGACAAGATGTATGGAATTTGGGGTCATATCTTTAAAGATGAGGAATGTAGACATTGTGATTCCTCTTCCTTCCCTTTTGCTCTCTGGAATGTGAATGCAGGGCTGAGCCCTTCTCGATGTGAATGAAAGCAATACTCTCCGTTCACATCAAGCAGATGCGAACAGTAGTAGGGATATTAAACAAACAAGTTGGAAAGAGCTGGGGTCCCTGAAGTGTGAAGCTATGATATCAGCCAAAAACTGTTTATGGTCAGTTTTGGGCCCTTATGCAGAAGTTGAACCTGCATCCTAACCTATAATTTACCAATCAAGAGATAAGAACTATTCATATTTGGGGATAGTGCTTAGCAGTCATTTTTCTATGTGACTATCTGATTGAGATTACACTCTCATTTCTCTATACTTACTTTTATTAAACAATATATTATGACTGTCTTCTTTGTCAAAAGATGTACAACTATGTTTATACTTTCAAACAATTACTAGCATTCCAGTATGCATCTACCATAATTTAATTAACCTTTTTCTCATTATTGGAGAGTTTTTGCTATGATAGATAGTACTATAATCCTTGACCACATTTCTGACCATTTTTTTTTTTTTGGATAGATTATTAGAATTAGTTATTATTTGAGCAAGAGAATAAGGCTCTTTAAAACTGACAAATTGCTTCCAGAAAGTTGTACTAGTTTATTTGCCCAAAAACACTATAGGAGAATGTATGTTTTCTTGTCCCCTTACCTAGAAAACTAACACTTAAAAGTTGCTTTTCTTACTTGGATATGTGAAAACAATATCTCCTTGTTATTTCAATTTGCATTTTTAAAATGACCGAAAGGTTGAATTATTTTTCTTCTTTTTATCAGACCCATGAAATTCTTCTTCCATAAATTAGCCATTCATATTGTTAACAGATAAACTGAGGCACCTTACATTTTGAAATTTATTTGAACAAATACCTGTTCGAATCAGGGAGTGCCAAAACAAAAGTGGTTAGCAGAGCTCCACCAGCAGGAGCCAAGGACAAGGCTTTTAAAAAGCAGACACAGAAGCAAGGAAAGGAATAATTTAATTGGCTGAAGCTTCAGCAGTTACTTTATTTGGGCAAGTCCACGTGGCTGTTTGTGATTGGTTTTTCTTGAGCTTGATTTCTTAACCTTGAGGCATTTTCAGGCATCGACTGTGGCTTCGGTTTCTTTTTGTTCTCATAGAAAGGCTGCTAAGACCCCAGGACCACCTCCATCTTGTTTAATTACCTCCACAATATTCATTTCTCATATTACTGTTGATCCTTAAATGATGATTTTGTTATCCAATTTCCATTAATTCCTTCTGTATTCAGAATACTCTTTCTTTACAATATAGCATATGTTTTCCTCATTTGTTCTATGTCTTTTGACTTAATGATATTTTCAATTAGCAAAAGTTTTGAATGTGAAATGATTTAAGATATATGGACATTTTCCTTAATTCTTCCATTAGTTTTATGATGAGAAAGCATTTCTTTCTTCAGAAATAGGATCTTTTTTCAAATTTTCTTATAGTTAAAATATTTTTAATTTTACGTGGATTTCTGAAAGCAACTTAAAATGTAATTTAGTGTCTGGTATGAAGAATCTAAATAGTTGTTTCTTCATACATAATTTTCTCAGTGACATGATTTGAACATTTCCTTCCTTTTCCATTGTTTATGATTCTTGCATGATCACATATTACATTTTTACAATACATTTTACTATAGTTAACACTGCTGTTTGATGTATAGAAACTTGTTATGAGAGAAGATCTTAAAGTTCTCATCACAAGGAGAAATTTTCTTTTCTTTTTATTACATCTAGATGAGAAGATGGATGTTAATTATACTTATTGAGGTAATCCATTTCACAATATATGTAAATCAAACCATCCTGCTGTACACCTTAAACTTACACAGTCATGGATGTTAATTACTTCTCAGTAAAACTGGAAACAATTTTATTTTACATATACCAAGGTCAATATGGGTATCTATATTAATTCTTCTGTTACTCTTCAAATAGTAACTATATTTTTATTGGCTCTTTTAAATTATCTAGAAAAAATTTAATATAAAAAACCCAAAGAATATAGTAATCATTCATATTCCAACTACTGAGAAATAATATTGATCAACATTTTTCACATTTTTTTGTATCCAATATTCTAGTGATTTTGGCTGTGTAATATTTTATTATAACTGGTGGGGCAGCTCTCACTTAACTCTTTTTTCCAAAAGTTTCTTTTCTATTTTTACTTATTTATTCTTTAAGTGAACTTTCAAACCATTTTATTAAGTTCTCCTAAACATTCATTAAGAGTTTTATTTTTTAGAATTTTGCTGATCCATAAAATAATTTACAAGGAATTGATATTCCCAACCAGAAAAATCACATTCTCTTATTTTCTTGTATTTTCTTTCCATTTCCCAATAGATTCTCATAGTTTTTGTGAATATGAATATCACATTTTTTGAGTTAAATTATTTCTCAGTATCCAGTGATTTTTAAAGGTTTGGTATCTTTTCCCCCCCATTGTATCTTCAAATTGGTTACATGCTCTTGCATGGATTTGAAGAACCTAGTTTGGAATGGTTAGACATCTTTCCTAAATTCTACGGTACAGTGGAAGAATGAGATTTGTATCTATGTTTTTTGAAAAATTTACATATTTCTAAATGAAGTGTAGTTGACAGATAATAGTATATTGGTTTTAGGTGTACAAAATAGTGATTGCACCATTATATACACTACAAAATGCTCAACACGAAAAATCTCGTCACCGTCTGTCACCATACAGTGTTACCATGAGAGTCTTTTTACTAAGAGTACAAGTACTCCTTCCATCCTGTTCCATTCTATCACATTCCGACATTTGGCCAAGAGCCTAAAAACTACTGATAGGAACCAGAATACAAAACACCGTGTAATACGCAAACAATGAATCATGGAACACTATATTAAAAAACTAAAGATGTACTGTACGGTGACTAACATAATAAAAAAAATTTAAAAAACCAAACCAAACCAAACAAAAACACCGTGTCAAGTGCTGAAGTGGCGAAACAATATTGTGAGAAGTGGCCTTTGCACTCAAGATACATCTTGGGGGAAGACAAAAACCAGTGGAAAACACACGCAATTAATTAAAAAACAATGAAAGAGATCAGCACAGTTGTTTTGCAAAAGCGATTGTTCCTGGACTTCTGTGAACTGAATGAATGCAAGAGGAGCTTTCACTAGCTTTCCTGTTTTTGCTGTTGCCCATTCAGCACCCTCTTTTGGCTGCGGCACTTTTTACCGCTCCTCCTTGTTTCCGTTCTGGCTTCTAGATGCCCGTGGCTGTGTATGTACCAATGTTAAATAAACAGTCCGCGTCCTCCAGCTGGATGCCCTGCTTTTTGAGAAATGTCTGTGGTTTTATTGCAACAAGTCCTAATGAAACTTGGTCCAATTACATAAACTTATTAAATATGACATGAATAACACGCCACCTCCGCTGCCGGCTCTTGTGCTTCGCTCCCGACGCCGCTGACAATAAACAGCCATTCCCCCAGCCGGAGAAGCTGTTGCAGATGGCTGCCTCCGCTCCTCCGCCGGCGGCTCTTCCTCAGGAAGCTGACGTGGCTCCACAGCCGCCCACACGACGCCATCACCAGGGCGCTGATGAAGAGCAAGCCCGGAGCAGGCCCGAGAGGGGCTCATTCATCACCGGATAAAAGTCTTCCCGTCTCCAGGTGCAGGAAGGAGAGGTGGGATAGTATCAGGGGCAGAATTCATCTGGAAGTTCGATTTATTTTTTAAACAAATACTCTAGAACGTATTCAATCAAGAATTATGCCCTCGAAAGTAGTCGCTCTTCTTAGGAGAATTTACGTGGCTTGCTCACTTTTCTCGAGAGATTTCTTTGAGCACATGCCTTCGTGATATTATTTCGCAGGTCTTCTGTGGAGCCTCATTTTGTTTCTTTGAGGATGGCTTTCACTCCTGGAGATAGACAAAATTTTGGGAATTAAGTCTCCTGGGTAAAGCTGGTGAATAAATTAGATATCCAGATGTTTGATGATGACCGACGTATGATTGTGCCGTGATAAAGTTGATTTTTAGTTGGGTTTGAACTGGTTTTAATGACTAGGGAGTTAAACATAATGGCAGCTCATTGGTTTATGTAGATTTATAGGTTTATAATTCCTGAGGTTTCTCTTTTTTTTTTTTTTTTTGAGGTCAAACTCATTTGTAAAAATACATTCTAGGTTGTCTACTTAAATGCCAATCATATGATCTGAATACCTCTTTCGTGTCTTGTCAGGAAATTGTGGGATTAACCAGAGCTTCACTATGTCCTTCTGCTGCCAAATTCAGATTGCTTCTCATTTAGTTTGTTCCCTGTCCAAGGGCCTGATAAAATCCATTTATAACACAGTCTCGCCCAGTCCCTGATGGAGGAGATCATTTCTGAGTATTAAAACAATGGATTGATTAATTGTTGGCCACTTGGCTATTTCAGTGGTTTTCTTTTTCTGGAAAATTGCAGCCATTTTATATCTTACTTTGTTATAGTTTGACAAAATCCAAACCTGAATTTATTCTCCTAGGTGATATCTCTTAACCTCATTCATAAGGAAATAGACCTTCTAAAGTGACTTTGATGAAATATGAATAGGCTTACTCAACCTTTTAGAAAAGCAAACTGGATGCTTAGATCATGAAATTCAACGATCCAATGATAATCATGGGACAAGCAAGGGCAGCCTTGAAATGAGGAAGAGGAGGTGGACCAAAGAGGAATAAAGAAAAAGACTTCTGGAAGCACCAACAGTACAATAGCTGTCACCCTGTAGGAACAATGTGCCACCTGCTATGCACTATGTTGGGGATATTACCTGTATTACCTCATTCAGTTCTTGCTTCTAACTGTATTCCATAGCTATCTTCCTTCCATTTTATGGATTAGTGCTCAAGATCACACAGTAATACGTAGTAGCACTTGGCTTTAAATCCACATTTTCCTAATTATAAAGCCCATTTCTTTGTTCTATGCCTTACTTGATTTGCACTTTGACTAGGGCTGTAAAAGATGTGTTGACTATTATGGTAGAAGAAAGTAGGTTCTTATTTTCTTCATTGAAATTCTTATCGCTAGTATAGAACTTGGCTGAAAATGTAGAAGACATAAGATGGGATAGAGAAACAAAACATAAGAATGCAATAATAGCCAGGTTTGGGTCCCTGGAAAAGTCATCTAACGAAAAAAGATGGAATTGCCCTGCCCAAGCATTAGCACGTGGAGTGATTTTCCTTATTAAAGAATAAAAGCATTTCGTAGTCACCATTTTGCATAATCAAAAATGTGTAAGGGAGGTTATCTTTACACAACATTATACACTTTGATGTTTCCATTCGCTATGCCATTTTGGCTTTCTGATACAACACTCACTGTATAGTCAGTCTCCCTCTGAGAGCTTTCTTCCAGATCAAAAAAAAGATGGAGTGGCACGGATTATTTTGGTATGTGCATTGCACCTTCTCTGAAGGAGAAATGTTTGCATTTCTGCAGTAAGGTCACTGGGAGACCAGCTCTGCACATAGAATTTCAAATATAGCCTTTGTACTCCATTTCTCTCGGTTAATTTACATATTGTTGCTGTCTCACCTGTTAGCTTTGCAGAGAACATACATTCAAGAAGAGTAGAAAGTTTGCTGCTGCCCGATGATGAGGTTGAGATATTTACAGTAGATGGAAAACTAGATCCAAGTGGGAAGGATTTCTTGTACGATTCTTGTCCCCTCTCTCTCTCACTGGAACAGATTTTGAGAACATTGAGAGAGATTCTCTGTTTTGCTTCACTTGATTCTTTGTTTTACATCATCTTTCATAATACTGTTCATCCCCTTCCAGTCCTTTCCACTTTCTAAGCTTATTTTGTAATTTTTTTGCCACACTTTATTGTTAAATTGATTGTTTAGTCGTTGATTTCCCCCATTAGACCATAAACTCTGTCTTGTTCAAAAGTGTACACTTAGCACGTAGCCAAGCACTTGACACTCATGGATTATTTGCAGAATGAATGAGTGTTAATTGAGTGGTTGGCTTCAATAATTTTTTTTACAGGATCACTAACACATTTCCCTCAATATTCAACTAGATTGTTTTGTTATGGATAAATGGTATCTTATTTAAGCAATATAATAATCTGAACGCATAAATATATTTTGCAAAGAGTGTACAAAAAAAACTAAGATAAGCTGAGAAATTGGGCAGAAAAGGAGCCCCCATGTATGCAGTTATCAGCTCCTTTTTTTTCCCTCCAGGTTGCAGAGAGCTTGACTCTTCTCCAGCTTACACTTCCCTCTGCAGCTGCTTGCCCATGGGGACTCTGCAAGCTTCCAAAGCTGAGCAGCCACAAAGGCTGCTGAGAGATTGTTGCCCATGGGGAAACCGAGGGGTAGTGCGACTTTGGCTGCCAGTGCCACTAGAATTTATTTAGATTTTAGCATGATAATCCAGACACTGCCCACATTCTCAGAAAGACACAGGTTTAAGAGAAGTTTATTTACCAATATAATGAATAAATCTATTTTTTTTCCTTTTGAATTAGAAGATGGGTGATACTGAAGACAATGTAGATTCCTAGGTGTTCATCTCTATGAACTTTTAATTTAGTTTTCTTTTTACATATTTCCTCTTTTATTTGAATTTTTTTTGGTGGAAGAGGAAGGAATGCAGAAAACATAGAAAAATTATTTGTTATAATTTTTATTCTTACTCAAAAGTAATATGAAGTATCCATCTATTTCTAATAAAAAGACTCATATGGATGAGTTAGCCTAATTTAAGTCAAGTTTATTCCTCAATACCAACATTATAAGCCCATTTAATTCAATTCAACAAATACTTATTGGCCATTTTCTCTCTAGGTAATGAATGTGAGTATGTGATCCATATAATATATAATAAATATATAAATGAAACTGAAAATAAGACCAATCGTTCAAGCTATAGACACACAAAAATGAACACAACAAAAATGTGGACAACACTTCTAAAAAAAAAAAAACCCACCCATCTAAGTAGAAAACCAAGATGATTGTATGGGACTTTTCCTTTTTTAATTTAAATTTTTCTCTGATTCAATTCCTGTAATTACTATTTTTCTTCCAAAGTCTGTAGGCTGAGTCCATGAGCTGCCAACCCTGTGGGCCTGAGATACTTGGAAAATAACTAGGATGTTAAAATTTCAAATAGAGTTTGGACCTTCCATTTCCTTAGGCAAATAATTGTTCTTGTGTTGCCAACTCTACTGATGATCTTTTGCTTCTAGAAAAATTTGAAAAAGAAATCCTCAGAGTTTTTTGTTTTTTAAAAATCAACTTACAAAACCCAAACAGGCTTGCCTGGTGTACTATAATAGTTTCTTCCTGAAGATTTCTCAGGAGAGTGAAGTGATCAGAAAGAAAAGCGATAGGAAATATTTGCCTTTCTTCATTTAAAAGACAAAAACAAAACAAGAGAATAACAAACATTTGCTATTCCGAGGAAGTAGAAGAAAGGTACAAATCATAAAACTTCATTAATATTGTAAAGCTTGTTAATATCATGTGGCCTTCATAAGTTCCTGTCATTTGATATACTTGCAGGAGAAAAAGATCCAAAGACGAAACCATTGGAAAGTAGTAATTTTGTGTGCATGTATATTGCTGCCGCGGAATTTTGGGGACACATGTTTGGGTGCTCCCATTATGAAGTCTGGTTCATTCACTGGCTTGCGCTCTAAAAGTGTCATATTCTGCTACTTCTGTCTAGTGCTGTTGGGTTCACTTAGGGGGAATCAAACAGAAATATGACCCTTCGCCCTGTGAGTACATGGCTAGACCACTTTAGGCAGAGCGCCCTGGAGCACAGTGGACGAAGGACTAAGGTGCTTATGCAAAGGACTCCTAGTGCCTGCGCCGCTGAATTGAGAATGAGTTTGGTTAGAAGAGAATGGCTGTAATACAAAAGTGAAAGAGCGAACCTAGCTTCATCCGGAAGAAATTGAACAGGGTAGAGGGAGCTGCTACTTACATATCGCGGTTTGAACTCCATGGAAATTTTGTTCGGAACTGTTAGTTGGAACTTCTTTTCCTGGCTCGTTCTGCTGGTGTGAGATCTGAATCTGAGGTGCTATTAGAGAAGGCAGGTCTGAATGGAACAGGCAGCATGTGAGCATAAGGGTCCATCAGTGGGCTCCCAAAAGGACAGAGGGTCTTGCCAAAGATTCTGAGGGAGGGAGCAAATTTGGAATTAAACAAGCCATTTCAGTTCTACTTTTTAGACTTTGCAAACCCTTTAAAACCAATCTTGTTTTCAACACCTATGTGATACCCTCCTTGGACTAAACAAGTAACATTTTAATTTGGCTTCTGTTTTCCTTTAAAAAATTGGTATGGCTGAATATTTTATCATAGGCTAAAACTGAATTATCCTGTTTAAGTAGCATCTTGAAAGTAGATCACATAAAAACAAAATAAAGCCAGATAGTTTTAGCAAATGTATATCGGCCTTTAGAGAACTTGTTTTGGTAACCAGTTCAATTTCTTTTTTAATCACATATTTGTGCTCCACTGGAAGATCTGCTGATTTTAGAGTTCTAAGTAACACTAGCCCCACGAAGTTTTCATCCACCAGATCTGCTCCTTACCAGCTTGTCTTGTGTAAGAAACTTCTGGAACATGTAAACAATCATGAGGTACAGATAGATCTCTCTCTCTGTCTCTCACCTTAGTTCCTAATTGCTAGACGTAATTCTGGGTATAAGTATTTGCACAGGAAATTTTCTTACCTTTTCTAACAAATTTATTGACGTTTTATTTAAATTCCAGTTAGCTAACATACAGTGTAATATTAGTTTCAGGTGTACAATATAGTGTTTCAGCACTTCCATACAACACCCGGTGCTCATCACAAGACGTGCACTCCTTAATTCCTGTCACCTATTTAACCCATCCTGCCACCACCTCCCTTCTGGTAACCATGTTTGTTCTCTTGAGTTAAAAGTCTGTTTCTTGGTTCGATTCTCTCTTTTTTACCCTGTGCTCATTTGCTTTGTTTCTTAAAATCCACATATGAGTGAAGTCACATGGTATTTGTCTTTCTCTGACTGACTTATTCCACTTAGCGTAACACTCTCTAGCTCCATCCATGTCACTGCAAAAGGCAAGATTTCATTTCTTTTTATGGCTGAGTAATATTCCATTATGTGTATATATACCATCTCTTCTTTATCCATTCATCAGTCGATGGACACTTGGACTGTTTTCATAATTCGGCTTGTAAATAATGCTGCTATAATCATCAGGGTGCATGTATCCCTTTGACTTAGTATTTTGTGTTCTTTGGGTAGATAGCATAGTACAACTGCTGGATCGTAGGGTAGTTTTTATTTTTTAACTTTTTGAGGAACTCTAACAAATTATCTTTAATGTAGAAGTGGGTGGTGTGTTTTCCTTCCACTGATCTAAGTCCTATCCCGGAAACTCATTCTCTTATTTATATGCTAAACAAGCATTGATTGAACATCTACAGTGCAACAAGCATTGTGCTAGACGTGGGGGGTATAGACATGAAAAATCCTCCCACGGAACTCATGGTCAAGTGGGGGATAATCACAAGAAACCAGAAATGCCAATTCAGTACAGTAAATGCTATGCCGGGGTGCCCTATGAACACAGGGTATAGCCCTATAACCCAGCTGAGGGAGGAAGTGGATTAAAAAGGAAAGATCATAATTAAGCTGAGTTCTTAAAGGATGAGGGGAACTTAGTTAAGGTGGAGAAGTCTAGATGGGGTATTTTAGCTCAGTAGTAGAGCATCTGCAAAGGAATAGTGACAAGTAACACGAGGGAAGGTCATTGTGTGTGGTTGAAGCATTGGCAGAACATGGCGTCAGGGAAGATGAGTTAGAAAGTAGCCACCATCTTGGCCTTGCATGTCAAGAGCATGGACTTTAACACAAAGCAAGGAGGACTTTAACCTAAACTCATGGGCACAGAAGCATTTTAAGCAGGTGAGTGAGGAGATTTTGCATTTTCAAAAGGCCACTCAAATAAGGTTGAGGAGATTGTTTTGGTTGAGGCGGGAAGAAGCTCTTCTTTTGAGAAGATCAGTCAGGAGATATGTACCAAGTCAGCTGAGATAGGAAGAGTTTTTAGCCAAGGTACTACTGAGTTGCAGGTAAAGGGATAGGCATATGAGTTACTTAGGAGGAAGATTCTTTAGGACATGGGATGATATTGTGGGGGAGAGAATTTGAGAGATGGTACAATCAAGGGTCAATTGCAGTCTTCTGGCTTGGGTAATCAGGGGTTCCATTTACTGAGATAAGGATGTAGGAAAGGAAGACTTAGGGGACAAAATTATGAGTAGGTGGAATCTGAAGGTCTATGGGACGTAACTGGAGATGTCCAGAAGGCAGTCTGTGTGGAGCTCAGAAGAGTCATGGGGGCTGGAGAGAGTGGGGACCTCAGTAGAGAGGAGCTATTTACAGCCACAGGTGTGGCTGAGACATCCAGAAAGGGTAGAGGGAAATCAGTTATGACACCAATATGGACATTTAGGTTATTGTCATTCACTGGGAATGGAGCCTTGGTATCATGTGTGAATATTTTAGCCCCCTTAGAATAAAAAACAAACAGATTTCTGCCTGATTTTTAAATTAATTCATTTCTTGTTCATTATACCTCTCTGCTCCTACTCTCTTGTGTTATTCTCTGTAATGATGTGATCAGCTGATCTGTACTTTCCTGGTAATCACAAGGCGCATATTACCGAATGGGCTTAATGGTTTCTCTTGACTGCTACAAACATCTGCTATCAAATTTTACTTATCCGCTGTATGTTTTTTCTACCTCTAATAAATGTGAACTTTGTGATCATAAAGACCCAAGTCAATGCCCCACGTAACTGGAGACTTTCTTCCCAGGAAAAAATATTTGTTGAGTGCCCATATTTTCCAGACGTTTTCTAAGATCCAGGGATTCAGAGGTGAACATCCTCAGCATTTACGCAGAGGTTACGGTGGGAAAGCCTCAGCCTTCAGTCCTAGACAACAGAGTAAGAGACAGTGGGAGCATGTGCAGTGGGCTGGAGGTGGGGAAAACCTGTGCATTCCGCAGAGGTCAGGGAAGAGCAGGATATCCGCAACTTTCTTCCATCGTATTGCATTAGTTGTAACTTCTCTTGCTTTGTCATCTGAACATTTCCCCCCAACTTTGGGCTGTACTATGTCATCCTTTTTTTATGCCCATGTGTTTTTCATGTCTCTCACTGTTACTTGATTATTTTCCTTAGCCCCTCCCCCCATCCTGTCTCCAGTGATCCATTTTCCTAATGCTGTGGAGAGTGCAATGTTCTTTTCATTCATTCTCTATGACACTGCAGCATTTGACCTCTGCAAGCAGCATCTACCCAGGTGCCTCATGTGATTTGTTACCTGTGTGTATACAGCTCTACAAACCGAACACAGGGATACAAAGGAGTAAGGTCACTTTTGTAAGAGTGACATAGGTGTGTTTTCTTTCCTAAGTGAAAATGATCCCGACGTGAGCCCCCAATGGTAAGGCAAGGGCTTTGATTAATTTCCCGAGTTGTAATACACAGTTCTCTGTAAGCTTGCCTTGTTTTCTCTTGGGACCACCGGTGTTCATGTCTGGGCTGGACAGCTGTGTGCGGTGAGCTTCAGGCTGCATCACACTCCGTGCCACAGGGTGGTGTCTGCCCAGCCTCACTCTGCTGCTCTGTGGCCATCTGAATTGTGCTGGATGGTTCTCCTCCATCCGTGGCTATTTGACCACTCCCTGGGGCATAGAAGATCTTCCTACTGTTGTTCTTTAATCTTAACGGGAATCCAAGTCAATTCAGAATAAGCAGTAGAACATCTACTATGTATATAAGACAGTGCGCCAAGTGCTAGAGTTAATATCTAAAGAAGTTGCCATCTGGATTATAGAGGGGCTTATAATTTCATGGGGGGGGATGCAGATACTTACTGAAATAATGAAAGGGTCAGCATTTTGAGTCTTTGCTTTCCTTGCCTTTTTGTTGGATTCTTACTGGGAACCTATTCAGTTGTACCTACTGGAAAGAACTAGTGTGTTTTACACTTTCGTTCTGGGGGAGGTGTCCTCTCACCCTCCCCTTTCTAAGATAGCAGCCTCCCCGCCAGACGCACTCTTTGAGCCCTTTCTCTGCTAAACTTTTCTTTTTCGTATTTATTATCATCTAACGCAATATACATTTACTTATTTTTCATATCTATTATCTCTTTTCTATGCCATGAAGACAGGGATTTTCATCAGCTTTATTCATTGCTGTATCCCTAGTGCCTCAGTAAATATTTGTTGAATGAACGAGTAAATAATTCAATGCATGCACTTACTCTTTCCACAGATACCTACCATGTGCCATGCACTTAGGATGAAATGGTGAATAAAATTTCTATGATCCTGCCCTCATGTAGTTTACATTTGGCGGGAGAGACTGACATTAATTAAATAGGCATATAAATATGTAATGACAAACCCAATTTGTATATCCTGTCCTGATAAGTGATCAACAACAACTAAAAACCTGCTTTACACTGTAAACTTTTGACTGTCTAAACCTGTCTCTTAATCCGCAGAGATTTATCATCACTGTATTGGTAAAGACAATAAAATTGAACATTTCCTGGCAAACAGACTTGTTTAAGAGCTAATATAACACTATACTGCCCTCTTCCAGTCTGTCTAGTATTTGGAAAATTAATTTGACAAAGAAAGTTAATATCACATATATAGAATGTCTGTTCGGAATATTTATCCAGTAGGATGCAGGTAGATGTGAGTAGCTGCAGACATAGTCTGGATTAATTTGTTTTCAGAGGAGTCTCTTATTTCAACAAATGAAGTTTGGGAACTTTTAGTGCTGTTACAAGGATATCAGATTTTTTAACGTTAATCGTAGAATATTCTAAGCCCATTGAGTTTCATTGACTTTTAAAATGAATTACAACCTAGTCTGAACTTTCAGTTTCAAAACATAAATGTTTTGTTCAAGAAGTGCTTTTGGAGTTTTACCTTATTACTTTAAAGGTTGATACGATCTCTTTGACTTGAGATTGAATCTTCGGGGGCAGATATAATCACATTAGTTTTTGTAGGATTATTTAAAGAGGATGTTAATCAGCAACTGCTCAAGTTTTTCTTATATTCACTTGCCGAGGAGTAAAAATAATATTTGCTTGAAAGTTTCATCCATGATTAACCTCAGTACTGTAATACTGCTTTTTCTTGTTCAATTCCTGTAATAAGCAATCTCCCGAGTAATAGTTGGTAAATAAAGTTGTCATATATATTGACAGTAATAACTAAACTATCACTGCCCACAGGCCCCCCTCCCTACCCCAAATTTTAGGATTGCAGAATTAACATAGCATTTTTTTTTTGAGATCTAAATACATAGCAGCTGCAGTCTTTTAAAGTCTCATATCATTTTGTTAGCACAATGCCTGCCTACGTGAGCAAAAACATGGGAACTGCATCCTAATGCAGTTGACAAGATTTTTTATTTTCATGATTACTTCTCTGCCTTTTTTTATTTTGCCTGCAGGCAAAGGTTGGCATACATGTCAAGAGAATGTTCTCCAGCTGGGGCCTGCAGTACAGAGAATTGTATATACCAGAGGGCTCATGGGACTCTAGGCAGATTATTATGGTAATATTGGAGGCTGCTGTCCTCTCCCTCCCACAGCTGGGCCGCCTCTCTCATTGTAAGTATTGAAGCAATATGTTTTGCAAATTATACGTTGGGAACAACAGGGACCCAGTAAAGTGAAGAAAAAGAGAAACATTGCAAAATGTTGCCTTTAATATTATATTTTTCTTGTTCATCAAGCAAAATAAATTAAAGCTTTAATTTTTTTTAATTAAATGAGGATCGTATATTGAAAAAAGAGCTATAAGAGTAAAAACTTAATATTGATTTTATTGAGTGAGAGTTTCAAGAAAATATCGTTACAGAGAAATTAGACAGTAGCCTGATTCAAGAGAATCATGGTAAGATTACATAATAGCCTTTATTATGGATTTCAAAAATCCTTTTGAGTCCAATGAAGCTGGGTTAGCAAAAACTGCACAAAAAATATCATTTTAATTAGTTCTAATGTGATCTCGTCATGGTCCAGCTGTTTCACGCAGGATGAAAATGCTTGTTACTTTATTAGTAATGCATCTTAGAAAAAAAATGTCACTTCTGATTTCAAACATTGGTTATTAAAGTACATTTTAATACAACAGTAGAGCAACATGATTGATTTGGTGAAATGTGGCATTAGTGAAATTCAGGCAAAAAGGCTTAAAAGCCTTCTTAATTGAGGAAGAAATGTTTTCCTTCTGTCTGGCCTTCCTTTCTGGAAACAATAATAACAAAACAAGAGTCATATTTCTATTGCAAATTTTGAAGACATATCTTATGAGAGAGAGTAAAAATGCCAATAATCCAGAAATTAGCATTATTTCCCCTTATAGAGCACAAAGTTTCCCCCCAAATTTAAAGTTGTAGGCTAATTTTAACAAATGCTCTGCTGTTTCAGTTTTCAGTAATGAATTTAAATTTATTCATCAGCAAACATTTCCATGTCTGTCTCGATAGAGAATCTACAACTCATTCTTTGGGATTCAGCTTTCATTATTTCAGCGGGTTTTAACTCAACTTCTTCATTCAGAAATGAAATCCTGCATCCTTAGAATAAGACCCTGTGATTTAAAAACTTAGGAGTGTGCTTCAAATCTTCCTCTTCAGTTCTTGGTTTAGCCAGCCGGAGCCTCCTCGCACGAGACAATCATATTAAGTACAACACATTAATTTGTCATGTGTCTCCTCTTCCTTCGCCACAAACCCATAAAACGGCTCACCATGTGCCATTTCGTGCCTAATATATTTATCCAGTCTATTTATTTGATATCATGCCAATATATTTTAGCTTGCTATTGATAGGGGTGTCCACACACAATTTATTCCCCTCTGCCAGATATTCATTTAGGAGGAATTGAGTAAATAAGAGGCTGGTAGGAAGTGATGTTCAGCGTAATTGCCAGCCTCTGTGATCTTTACTGAATTATAGTTATCATTTGGAGGTGGTAGTAATGGGGGGGGAAGGCAGCAATTCTCTATTGTTTTTCAGCATTGTTTCTTGTTATTCCAATCACTGTCCCAGTGTTTAGTCAAAGAGAACAGAAATACTCGACTTGATTGATGTGACCGGGGAACTTACTTGTTTATTTCAAGCCTCCACTGCTTGAAGCAGGACAGGGCTGTTTTACCATCCTTTTCGTCATCTTGACACGCGAGGGGCGCCTGGGTGGCTGAGTCAGTTAGGCGTGGGACTGGTGATTCAGCTCAGGTCATGATCCGAGTGTCATGATTTCAGGGTCATGATCTCAGGGTTGTAAGATTGAACCCCGTGTGGAGCGCCATGTCGGGTTCTGTGCTGGGTGTGGAGCCTGCTTAAGATTCTCTCTCTCCTGCTGCCCCACCCCCTCCTCACTCTCTAAAATAATAACAACAGCAATAATAATAATAATAATTCTTGTCATGTGGACTCAAGCAAATTTATTCCTTTGAAAGTCTTAAGAGACTGAACAAAAAGCATCTTTTTTTTTTTTTTAAGATTTTATTTATTTATTTGACAGAGAGAGACAGCCAGCGAGAGAGGGAACACAAGCAGGGAGAGTGGGAGAGGAAGAAGCAGGCTCCTAGCGGAGGAGCCTGATGTGGGGCTCGATCCCAGAACTCCGGGATCACGCCCTGAGCCAAAGGCAGATGCTTAACGACTGTGCCACCCAGGCACCCCAAAAGCATCTTTTGATTTTATAAAATAGGCACTTTTCTCAATGATTCCTTCCTGTGCTTTCTTGATGTGGGAGAGCCTTTGCAGGCAAAACAATTTTATAATAAGCCCCCATTTAAAGATTTTATTTTTATTTATTTGAGAGAGAGAGTGAGCGAAAGCAAGGGGGAACACAAGTGGAGGAAGCGGCAGAAGGAGAAGCAGGCTCTCCACTGAGCAGGGAGCCCGATGCGGGGCTTGATCCCGGGACTCTGGGATCATGACCTGAGCCAAAGGCAGACGCTCAACCGACTGAGCCACCCAGGCGCCCCAGTAAGCCCCCATTTAATGTTAAGCAACCAGTTCTTTCAAATGGGGACCCAACACACACACACACACACACACACACACACACACACACACACACACAATTTTTCTACACATAATGTCATGCTATGGTGGATGGTGGTAATATGACGTTGTCTTGTGATTTTGCTGGTGAGAGAATATAGGCACCATGAAGGTCTGGGAAAGGAGTAGGGGCTTGCTTTTCTATTTCTCTGATCATACTGATTCTCATATTATAGACCCAGCATGTGCTTCACTAATGATGAGTAGATGATATAATATTCCACATTAGATCTATTCTCCTTATTTTTACTTGAATTTTTATTAACAAAGAAACATGCTTTTTTTGGGTCATGTTTTTCACGTATTGAAAATACAGGTGTCAGTCTGCTGGGCAGCACTTCTAGCCTATTACCTGATGGGAACCAAGTCCAAGTAAAGACACAGCAGTGGCTACAAGATCTTTTTCTCTCTTTCTCCCTACTATTTAAAGATAAGCATGGAGAAAACTGGGGTCCAGACCTAGATTTGGATTTCTATTGTACAAAAGTTAGGATTGCCATCATGCCAAGCCACTAGACAGAGCTTAGCAGTAGAGGAGGTCATGGTGGCTCTCAGTGCTAACTAGTAAACGGGGTTGGTGGCTTTTAGGAACTGAGTGGCACTTTTGGGGAGACTCATCGTATTCAGTCTGTTCGATTCCTATCAATTAATCTTTATTGAGTGCCTACTATGTGCAAAGTGTGGGCCAGGCTTTGCAGGGGATTCAGAAGAAAGTGGAGATACAGTTTCTGCCCTCAGAAGAGTTTACAATTTGGGTAGGGAGACAAATAAGGATAAAGCTTAGGCTACAACCGGCCAAGTTCTGAATGAGCGGCACAGACGTGATGGGCTACAGTACCCCAGCGTGGTCAACACGGGTTAGAATATCAGGGCAAATTTCAGATGGCGGAGCTGAAGAGGAATGTCAACTTCTGGGGGAGAGTGAATGATAGAAATCAAGGGACTGAAGGGTGGAAGTGTTTTAGAGGAGAGTTTCTGAGCACCACATGAAGACTGTCTATCCACTCTATATTTTTGGAGACAGCTTTGTGATAAGGTTTAATGGGGACATTCTCCCAGAACATCGTATCTGTAGGAATCTTGAAACAGGTCCAGATGGGATGAATACTGACTTTTCAGGCCTAGGAAATTAGCAGCTCACTTATATTGACTCCATTTAAATTTCAAATTATTTTGAAGTCTTGGGATACTTCCTACCCATGACCAAGTTCTTCCGGAAGTGTTGCCCACGCACCTGGCTGCATGCAGGCAGACTCAGTTAGTCGGGCTTGACGCTCGCCCCGTCATTTATTGAGCATGAATTCCTTTGACCAAAGTAAAGTCCTTTCTTAATGAACACTGGTGACTTTCACATAGATATATCCTTTCATAGGCCAAGGAAAATTGGAAACTGCTAAAGGAGTTCAGAGAAACACTAAAGGAAATGCTAACAAATTTTGCCAATACTCCTTGCAAGTAAAGGGATATATATATATATATATACATACATACACACACATATGCTCAAAATGTGTTTTTCTGGGCATACTAGCTAAATGTTTAAGTGCCTGGGCCTTGCCATAAACATTCTAAATGTGAATCTCTGTGATCAGAGTTTACAGAATCTGCACTTTTAACAGTATCCCTAGTTGATACTTATGCACAGTAAACTATGAGATCTACCAGTACACAATTTGCACAATGCATTCTTGGCATTTAATTTACGATGAAACCAGACTGGCCAACTGGCAGTAAAATATCAGATTAGCATCTTGAATTTCATAGATCACGAGATGCTAGTGTGGCTCGAGGCTCTTTTATAGATATTGTCCTATTTCGTTCTCACAAGGCAGGTGTCTTATTTTTCCACTGTACAGTTGGGTAAATCAGCTCAGAGAGGCTTGTGACTATCTGGAGACCACCCAGGATTTAAGTGACAGAACTGGGATTCAAACCACAGCATCCCAGTTGTCTCCATTGTGCCCTATGCTGGTTTCTCTCTGCTGCCCCGTAGGGTCCTCGTGTAGCTTCCTCCTTGCTAATCAGCTACGGTAGTATTAGGAAATCAATTTCTTTTTACCAGTAACATAAGTAATACCTGATTAGGAGGAAAACTCTACTAATGCCACATTGCATAATAACCTCACATCCCTTCTTTTGAACGGCCTCTGCCATCATTAGCAAAGATATTTGAAGGTTCAGTGGGCGTGTGCCAACAGATACAAGTAGAGAAAACCTAATACTACACTAAAGCCATTGAATTTAGCCCACATTTATCTTATGAAGGAAAACGAGAAGGGCAGTGTAAGGGCCACGGTAAGGTATGTGCATGAGGGATGATGTCTGTACTGGTGATCCGAATTTTCCACACCTTATCAAACTCTACAATAAAGCATTAGTTAGCAGTAAAGCATGGTGGATAAAGACAGAGCTCTGGAGTCAGATTATCTGGGTATAAATCTGCTTTCTGTCCCTGAAAGCTGCGTGACATCAGGCAAGTCGCTTGTAGTTCCTGAGCCCTAGTTCTATAAAATGGGAATAATGGCAGAGTTATCCTCATAGAGTTGCTGGTGAGAATGGATGAGATGCTTCATAAAAAACCTGTAGGACAGTGTCCGACACACACTAGCATGTGTCATCAGTGTCAGTCATGTTAAAAAACATCAGGCCCATGGTCTGCACACAGTAAACACTCAGATGTGTTTGTTGAATATAAGGCTATGTCATCCATGTTTCCCTATGTTCAGGGGCACCGTGTCCTTTGATAGTTCCCCTTTCTTTCTTTTCATTTGTTTAAAGACTGACCTGATATTTGTCATTTTCCTAAATAGAGATTCTTGTTCAGAACCTGGATAGATTCTGCCTTATTCTTGGAAATTCTGGTATTTTGAAGACAGGTTGGGTGAAGGAAGACGGAGAGGTGGAAGAGTTGGAAGATTCTTTCAGTCATAGGTCTAATACCTGAGGGTGGGCTCTCCCACCCGACTGGTCTCTTTCCTCATCCCTCTTCTTCTGTCCTTGGCGTTCTCTTTCCACTTCAAGACACCCGGAAGCTGGGGATCACTGTCTTTTGTCTCCTACTCTCGAAGTTGAGTTGTGCTTGCGCAGAATTGCAGCTCACCCTGTCAGCCACCCCCACCCACCTCCCTCCAGCCCGGAAACACCGCTTTTTCTTGGAAGCGGGGTGTGTGTGGGTGGGGGGAGTGAGGGTCCTTTTTTAACCTGGAACCTTTCAAAGCTAAGGTGTAAATAATGAATTTGACTAAAGCAATTAAATTAGCAGCAACTTAGATAGAGCCAAAAACTATGTAGATGGAAATGAGGACCTTTGGAATAAGTTTGTTTTTTTTTCCCTTTGAAAAATAGAAACTTGAGCAAAGCTGCTCAGTGTTCAGGTGCTCACAGAATCCACTTGGGAAACTGTTCAAACCACATAGCCTTTGATCACCCGGTTTCCCCCCAAATTCTGATATTTTCCCCCTCTGCCCCGTGAAGAGACTCAGCCCTAAAAGAATAAGAGGTAGAAATAATGGTGTGTGTATGTGTGCATATGTGTGTATTTTTAACACAAATTTGCTCTGTAAATTAATTTTCTCTGTAAATTATTGGGAAATGATCTTTTTCCCCCCTTTAAAACCTCTGAGTATATTTAGCTTTATATAACTAGGTTTTGTTGTGTCAGAGGCTTTTCTGTTTCTTGCAAGAATTAGTAGCAAACTATCTTAATACCTTAATATTATATTTTGAACCTGATATCTGTACTATTCAGTACATTTGGATTATTTTATTCTGTGACTGCTATTGTAAAAGAAAAAAACTATTTGTTCTTTCACATTCATGACAATTCTGAGTATAGTCAGCATGGGATTAAGTAAAAGATTTCTAACTGCTCCAGAATTCCTGTTTATATGTACGCTATGAAAAGGTTTCTTGAGGGAATTTTATTTTCTGATTCTTTATCAATTTTATTTCTCTATGTATTATGTGGTGCATTGCTGCTATTATTATTGTTTATCTCTACATCACTACTGAAGACAGTATTGCATTTTCTTTCCCTAGATTTTTTTTTTTTTGTCTACCATGAACAACATCAAAGTTTAAATATTTATGGTAGGGATCGTTTTAAGAGGTATTTTTCTTTCCCTCCTAACCACTTCTACTATGAGATGTTATAAGAGAACAATATGAGAAAGTTAAGATAATATTTGTCTTTATTGGTGTTTTCATGCTGTTTTCTAGTTGATTTATATCATCATTTAATGCCAAAATGTGAGACCTGATAAAATAATAATGCAAAATGCTGTATGCTTGCTTGGTTTTTATTGTATCAATTTGTATTGAAAATACATAAAATATTTAAAAAATAATAATGCAAAAATTAATTAGGTCTGATGAACACTGGGGTGTTCATCTTGACAGTCCTTGAGTAACTGTGTTTGGTTCTGCGGAGAAGGCACTGTTGCTTTGGAAGAAATGAAGACTTGGTTGGAGGGAGGCTATAATATCAACTGTCACCTCTCACCCCCAAGTGTTTTCATTTTGTTCAAGAATCCCACAGAGGTTTTATGGGTTGTCACAGTGTTTGTTACTAGGCAGAGATTAATCAACAAGTATTTATTACAGACGAACAGATGATTTACCAAGTGCTTTTCACCTGCATTATTCAGTATCATCCTCATACCGGCTCTGTGAAGTCGGAACAAAACCTCACGTTGAAATGACTAACCATTAACCCCGTAACTGATCAACAGCAGACCTGATCCATTTCTGAGATGCAGCCTCCTACGAGGGGGCAGGGCCTACGCTCAGCGTTTTATGAATAATCTCTATGATTCTCACGCCAATTCTGCAACGCGGGATTGCTGTGCGTAGAGATGGTCGGGTCAAAGCCGAGTGAGATCAAGAGGCTTGCCCAACACCCTGCGGTTTGTGGACCAGGACTGACACCGAGGCACGCCTGATCCTGAGACTGCATTAAAGCTCCATGCCACCTCAGTGTCCTTTCCACTGGCTTCCATGAGAAAACTCACCATATATTCTTCACTCATATATTATCCATCAGTAATTCTTCCAATCAGCCATTATAAACCAGCATTTCTCAGCTCAACTGTAAGAGTTATTCAAGGCATGTGAGGTAACTTCTGTCCTTTCATATGGGTTCAAAAGGAACCAGACTTGGGATCTTTTATTAAAATTTATTCTTGCCTATTAAAAAAATGCTAAAGAAGAAGTTCTTTCAAGATCCCTGTAGTAAGGCATATTAGTGAGCATTTGTGCTGGTATATTGTCTCAGCCAAGGGAAAAGAAACAGACTTAAGCTGTGAAAGGAGAATGCAGATTAGTAATTACCACCATTTATCCTGCTTCTGCAGGGTGCAGGCGAGGGACATGGAAGGACCCATGAAGAATGCGAGACAAAATCCTTATCATTGTGGTACTTACAATCCAGCTGAGTAGACCAAATCTACATGTGTGTTCACTGCATGTGTTGTATACCACAAGAGGAGTCCTGCTCTCGTCTGGCATTTTGTGTTTGCCATCTCCTGGCTGCAGTTCTAGCTCTGTGACTGTACTGAACATCTATAATTAGGGAATTTTAAATAACTAGAAAATACTTCTGCTTCCAGCCAATATAGAGGAGCAGGGATCAGGTTTATCCCCCCACCTGAAACCAAATAAACCAGATAAAATATTTTAAATGGCAAAGGACAAGGATCCCTAAGGGATAGGAAACAAATAGGGTCAGGTCTATGATTGCTCCAACTAACCGCATGGAGAGAGCGTTGGGGCTACAGCTCGGAAAAGAGGAATCCAGGCTATAACCGGCAGACTCCCTGAATTGAGGAGACAGAGATGTGAGTCTGAGGAGAGAGATGAAGGTGGCTGAAGTTCACAGGACAGAGCATTTGAAAAAGAAACTCTAAAGATCTGCAGAGGCTCTCCTTGAGTATCCAGCTGAGCATTGACCTTTGCATGCCTATGCAGAAACTAACCATTATTGGGGAAAGGACCATCTGAAAGGAGCATAGGGAAAAATGCCTCACACATCCACAGGGGTAGGCACAGGGTCTGTTCCCAACAGCCAGACTGGAAAGCATTATCATTGATGGCATATCAGTAGATTACTCAGAAGGGATTTACCTCAGTGGTGGGGAAGAATAAGCCTTACACTAAACAGAGCTCTGATCTCAATGAACAAAGCAAGACCTGAAAAGATCAGACTGTTTTCATGTGACTTAACTTCATCCCAGAATGAAGCTCAGAAGCTCAAGAATATCTAATATTTATAGAGATACCAAGTATCCAGCATCCAAAAAGGGAAAACTCACAATGTCTGGCATCCAATCAAAGATCACCAGGCAGGCAAAGAAGCAGGAAAATACAACCATGAAAAAGAAGAAAAATCAATGAATCAAAACCAACCCAGAACTCACATAAATGTTAGGATAATACACAAGGACATTAAAATAAACTTTTACAGCTTTTCATCTGTTAAGAAAGTCACATTAATTTGCCATATCAATTGGTGGCATGGATGTGGAAAAACAGAAACTTTCAAACTACCGTTGAGAATGTAAAATGGGACATCCTATTGGAAGAGTTTGGCAGTTTTTTAAAAAGGTTGAACACATACTTCCTGTATAATCTAACCATTCACCTCCTCTGTTAAAGGAAAGTATACATCTATACAAAGACTTGTATACAAATATGTTATATTCACAGCAGCTTTATCTGTAATTGCAAAAACCTCAAAACAATCCAAATGTCCACCAACAGATGAAAGGAAAAACAAGTTATGGTATGTCCACATAAAGGCTGCTACTCAGCAAAGAATAGGAATAAACTATAATATATATATATATATATATACCAAAATGGGTGAATCTCAAAATAGTTATGCTGAATGAAAGAAGTAAAAACAACAAAAAAGAGAGTACCTACTTGATAATTCCATATAGTACATCATACGGTATGATTTCATTTATTTAAAACTCTAGAAAATACAAACTAATCTATAATACAGAAATCACATCAGTGGTTGTCAGGGGGCAGGGAGAGGATTATAATAGGGCCTGATGAAACTTCTGGAGGTAATTAACTTGACTGTTGTTATGGTTTCATGGTTATATAGAGGCTATATATTTATGCTTCGATAAAGCCATTAAAAAACTCTGAAACAAAAGTAACAAGGCTAAAACAAAATAAAGAAGACTAAAAAAATAGTAAGAAAATAATCATTTGAAAAAAATCAGTATTTTCCTCTTTATAAATTCATTCATATTTTTCCGCTTGAGAATCTTGTCCCCCTCTTAGAATTCCTTTTTGTTATGTTTTCCATTTATAAGAGTACCTTAAATGACTACCAGTATGCCTGGCCCTCTAGGAGGGCCTCCAGATATGTGACATTTGCTTTTTCTTTATTTTTCTGCTTCTAGGTTTCTCATTGATGCTAGTCATTCCTCCTCTCATTTCTAGAAGTTATTTAGGCCTAGCCTAGACTTTAAAAAAAAATTTTTTTTATTACAGACTTGTATATTGCCAAAAAAAAAAAAATCCACCAGTGAAATATTTATATTATAAGTTTCTAGATTTTGAGGCACTTTCTGATGTTTGAATATATATATTATATTGGGTGTATTCAATATATACTCATTATTAAAGTCATTGATCATATTAATTAGCAGATGAAGGTCAAGAACTCTAAATACATTCCCTCAGGGGGAGAAAAGACCAATGGGAAAGCATGTAGAAATATAGATTGGTTTAAGAAAGCCTTCAAGGTACGCAGGAAAATAAATATGACCTTTTTTTTTTATTATTAAGCCAATAAGAATAATATGAAGCAATGGTTCTCAAACCTGGCTGCATATTAAAATAGCACAGGAAGATTTTTAAAAATACCCATGGCTGGGGCGCCTGGGTGGCACAACGGTTGGGCGTCTGCCTTTGGCTCAGGGCGTGATCCTGGCGTTATTGGATCGAGCCCCACATCAGGCTCCTCCGCTATGAGCCTGCTTCTTCCTCTCCCACTCCCCCTGCTTGTGTTCCCTCTCTCGCTGGCTGTCTCTATCTCTGTCGAATAAATAAATAAAATCTTTAAAAAAAATTAAAAAAAATAAAAATACCCATGGCTGAGGTCCAATTTACACCAATAAACTTAGAATCTTCGGGAGTAGGGTCTGTACCGGTAATTTTATAAATTTCCCCAGATAATTCTTGTACTACCAAGATTTCAAGAACCTTGAAATGGTTGTATGGATTACAGATGTTGGACTAGAAAGACTATCCTCTGACATTTTCAACCTGAATGACCGTGGGTATGGAATTACGAAAGTGGTGTCAACTTTGTACACTGGAGTCACTTGCAGAGTTTTACAAACTACTGATGGCTAGGTCCCTCCCCCAGCGATTTGGCTTTCAGTGGTCTGAGATACCGGCTGGGCTTGGGGCCAGTGGAAGAAGCTACTCAGGTGATTGTAACGTGCAGCCCAAATGATGAACGACTGTTCTAAAGGGGAGTTTCCTCATCTGTGATGTGGGGATAATAGCTTTTGTGTGTGTATGTAATGCTTTAATGACATCATGTATGTTAAGCACTTAGTATTGTTGTTGGTTTATAATAAGCAGTCAATGAAAGGTAGTCATTATTTTTGTGTTTTTTGAAATACCTAAGTCTGGAAAAGTGAGATCCATACGAGAGAATGTCACACCCATGGAGGTTTTGCCAAACTCTGGAAAAGTAGGATCTATCTTTTTTTAAAAACCTCTACAGCCATGACAACTGCATGAAGGGATATTATTTCATATAGAATAGGGCTGAGGCAGAATGAGGCTTTGCCAGAGTTTCACAAGTAAGTTTTATTCCCTTTGAGGAAGAAATTTATCTTATGAGAAAATATTGGCTTGAAATGGTACAAATACAAAGGTTGAGAAAGATGGTGTGTTTGCAGCTATGCTCAGCCTCGAGTCACTCAGGAGCTGGTCGAAATGGGTTAGTTGATGAAAAAACCTGATTTTTTTTTTTTTTTGAGTTAGGCTTCCTGTTGGTCAGTGATTTTATTTTGGCTGTTAAATATGATGTTTTACTATTGGGAGAGTAAAGTCACTAAGAACTAAAAGATAAACAGTGCCTTGTAAGTGCCCCACCTTGAGCACATAAATAAAAGCTATTGCCGAGACTCCCGGACTTCGTCAGGTGGTCTGCTCTGCTGTAACATCAGTAGCTGCGTGCCATTAGTCATGGTCTATTGCCACCCACATCATTTATGTACCTAGACCTCCACTACCACAGTGTCAGTCCCTTCCCCTCACCTTCTGTCCTCCTCGGCCTCTCCGATGGTCCAGGTGTTATCTTCTCAAGGGATTACTATGATTCTTCTAAGATCCTATGTTACCTTGCAGTCCCATCAAATACATTTTCCATGTTGGAGTATAAGACTAGCTTCCCACTCACTCGGTAGCTCATTGACCTGCTTCTCAGGCCAGTGGAATCCAGCTTGACGTACTTGACTTGACTTGACTATCAAGTCCTCTGATTTGAGGACTAGCTACTGTTTATCTTGAGAGTATGTGTGCAATGGGTTGTATCTGCATGGCTATAGGAAAGGGTGAGATTCCTTTCCATCTCTGCAATCTCTTAGCAGACTGCCTGTGAAGCCCATCACATTCTGGTTGAATGCTTATTTAATAAGGGAAGTGTTTTCTTTGTCTACCAGCTTTGTGGAGAGGATTTCTGGGTTGGGAGAATATTTTATTTTTTTATTTTTTATTTTATTTTTTTTAAAGATTTTATTTATTTATTCGACAGAGAGAGAGAGGAAGAGCCTGACGTGGGGCTCGATCCCAGAACTCCGGGATAACGCCCTGAGCCGAAGGCAGACGCTTAACCGCTGTGCCACCCAGGCGCCCCAGGAAAATATTTTATTTTTAATTACAATACCCCAACATTAGTTTCTAGTGGGTAAACCAAATTACTGGCATGCTTTGGTTCTCTAAAATCTCCTTTCGAACATTCCTGGGTGGTCTAGTTAACTTTCTTACAACTCTGGAGGCTAGAAGTCCAAGATCAAGTGTTGTCAGGGTGGCTTTCTTCTAAGGTCTCTCTCCTTGGCTTGCAGATGGCCGCCTTCTCCTTGTGTCCTTATATGGCCTTCTCTCTGCACTTGTCTATGTCCTAATCTTATCTTCTTACAAGGACACCAGATTAAATCAGGGCCCACCCTAATGACCTGATTTTAACTCAGTTACTTCTTTAAAGACTCATTCTCCAAGTACAGTCCCATTCTGATGTACTAAGGGTTAGAACTTCAACATGTGAGTTTTAGGCAGACACCATTCAATCCGTAACAGCATACATATTCAAGTTGCTATTCAAGTATGTGCAAAGGTAGTTTGATCAAAGTGGCTGAGAGACCAGAATGTGACTGCTATTTAAAATAATTTTTATGGGGTTACCATTCAGCATTCTACTTGACTAAGGCAAATATACACATATATTTTTCCCCCCTGAGAAAACAGGATTGTTTTTGAATGACCATTAGTTCTTTCAAAGGAGGGACAAAGTGTTTTATGGAAAATGTACCCCAAGCCTTTTTTGCAGCTTCAAGTTGGCATAATATGTGACCTCTTCAACATGGCAGAATAAAATGTCTTTATTGTCAACCCCACCCTAAATCACATGCATGTGAAGTTAGCCCCCAATGGCACTTAAGGCTGCTAATTAAAACTCAATTTTCCCAGTGTTCACTATTATATGTATGGGGGAAGAGAGAACACATTTTTTGACCCTCTCATATTCTTGCATTCATTAGGAAGTCAGTGCTTCCCCCAAGTACATTCTGGCGACCCACAAATTGACTTGCCACCCAGCCTGACCCTTCAAGAAAAGAGGAGAAGGATGAAGAAATGCAAAAAGGTGGCCATATTTTCTCCTCAGACGTTATATTTGTCTCCTTCTATTAGATTTATTTTTGGCACATAGAAAAGCACATCCATATGGGGAGCATTTTAAAATCGCTTGTGAAGAGTAGGCATATTTCCAAGAGGAAATGTAACCTTGCCTTCATCTGGCGTATCAGATCAATGCTCTGTAAAAGATCATGTTCAGTTACCTCATTTTTTTGAATTAGAATTAATGGCTCATTAGTCTTGATCATATCAATATTATAACACCACTTACATTTGCTAGAAAAGGGAAGAAGGCTGATGGAGTGCACTTACTCCCTTTTACTCTTAGCGAATACACCATGTGCCAGCCTTAGGGAAAACCGGCAAGATCACGGAGGTGGCCCTTTTCAAACAGGCCCCATTTAGGGCAATTGCGGACTCTTTTGTAAGAGGCTCTTGGAAGAAGAGTTAAAAGGTTCTAAAGGTTTTGGTCACTTGGGACATAGAGCAGTGTTTTCCCTCACTTTAGGCAGCAGGCCAGAGTGGGGGAACCAGACACCCTCAGCATTTCTTTGGCCACATGTTGGACCATATGTTGGAAACTGGAATAACAGACATTAAGAATCTTCTCTTGACCATCCCTCCCAGGAGGAATTCCATCTACAAAGGAGCATATATTTCTACAGGGCTCGGAAGAGATAGGCAGGTTGACTCTTTTGAAATAAAAATAGGAAATATTGCAAGGCATCAGATGATATTATTGAAGACAGGCATCTTTCCCAACCCCTAAATTATGCCAAAACAAACAGGAACCAAACAGGCTCTAAAATTAAAGCAAAGAAAAACGAAGCAAAATAAACCAAAAAACTACCTTTGTGAAAGGAAACTCCAGACCAGGAGTCAAGAACTCTGGCTGTATTATTGACTCTGTCACTAGTTGACTGTGAGGCTGTGGGTAGTGGGCATTTTGTTCTTGTTCTTGTTTTTTGCCTGGCTGGCACCTATTTCCTTTGGGAATTATGCCCCTCCCACCCCCACACCTGGCTGGGCTGTAAATCTTTGGCACATGGGTTATATCTTACCTCCCAGGCCAGTGATTGGCTCAACGACAAATACGTGAGCTAACCAGGACAATTAGCGTCTTCCTTGGAATTTTGCTGGAACTATCAGGAAAGAAACACTTGCTTCTCACTGTTACGATGAGTGGAAGGGATAATCTAAACCAATAGCTGCCGGTCTCTATCTTTGCCACAGAAAGGCCACCCAGAGAGAGACAGATGTGAGAATTGCTCAGAGTGAAGCCGAGCTGGGGGACACATATCTCAATTCCTCAACCTCACTCTTGGAATTCCTTTGTATGCTAGGACATTCATCCCCCTCCTTTCCATTGGGCCTTGGCTTCTTGGAACCTGGTTTTTACACTATGCATATTTAGATTTACCTCTCTGAGCTTCCTTTTCCCATCTGTGAAGGAACGTAGTCAATATAGTGGAGTCCTATGTTTCATTTCATCTCTGAGCTTTATATGACTCTAACTCTAAACCTCCCGACACAGGGACGCCTGGCTGGCTCAGATGGTAGAGCATGCAACTCTTGATCTCAGGGTTAGGAGTTGAAGCCCCACATTGGGGGTGGAGCCTACTTAAAATAAAAATAAAATAAAATATTTTAAAAAAATCAATCCATCAATCTCTTGACACATCTTACCTAATAATTTGTTGTGATATTTATCCTCCTGGATTTACTTAAGTTTCTCAGAAATCTCCAAAACTTCTTTTGAAAGTTTCTTCCAATTATTTGGACGTTATGATGATCACACCTGGGGTTAAATTTATCTTTATATTAACAATGAATGAAGTGTTTGATAAGAAAATTGTATAAATAGAAGCAGAGAGTACCATTTAAAACCCTTTTAAGAATACAGACAGCTTTTAGAAGAGGAGACATGATGAAAACCTAACATCTATTCATTAAAGTCCATCTAAGTGTTAAATATAGCTATTGCATCTACTTGAAAGCAATAAAATGAAATATTTTTCCTAAAAACTTAATTAATAATTAAGCCTGGGCAATCCCACCAATGATTTTAATTGTCTACACCAATCAAAAAAATAGAGACAAAGTTCCATTATGCAAATACCCTTAACAAAATCTCCCTCGCCCAACTGCCTTTGGTGGCATGACTGCATGTTGGCAAAGAAACAGAGTTTGAGTGGAGAGCAGTTTGCCTTGAGAAAAGGCACTCAAGAACTTGGGGATTTTGGTAAAGATTAATCAGTATGATTTTTTAAAAAATGAAAGGACAGTGTCCTGTGTTCAGGTTTCTTTCACTGCCCCCTGGCCAGATTTATTAATCTTCTGTTAATAAACAGATGCAGAGGACTGAATTAAGAGGGAACAAATAAATATTCTGTCCTCCCCCGCCTTGAAGAGGTTCACCAAATGTCACTAAGCTAGTTTCTTAATGGAATCTAGTATAATGGAAATGTCCTTTTGTCAGTTCTGAAAATATGACATCTCTCTGCGGAACAGGCAAAAAACTACGGTAGCACTGCGCATTCGTAGCACTGGAAAGAGAAAAATGAGCTCACTTCGCATCCTTTCATGATACTCAAGTGTTATTTATAAAACGATACAGATCTTCCAAGTTGGGGAAGTGAGGGTTTTGACAAGCAGGAGGGGTTTAGAACTCATGGCTTTTGACTAAGCCATTGCGGAGTCGTCCGGTGCTTCGTCCGGACTACCAGCTCTCTCTCGGGAGGGGCCTCTCCTTCACCCCCCTCGCCCTCCCCCGGGGGTGCCCGCTTTCCCGCACCGCCTGGCGGTGACTCAGTGTTGTGTGGTGCCCTCGGAGTGGTTTGGCTGAGGTTTTGGAAGAACGGCCGCACTTTAGCTGCAGTCTCTAATGTATCCTCCCGAGCCAGAGGGAAAAGAGAATCTATTTTCTAAAGCAGAAGTGACTTAGGAAACCCCTGGTGGGGGAGTTCATCTCTGACTATTTGGGAAAGTGTTTTCCAGCGCTCGTCTCTAAGAGCAGATTGTGCGGTTTGAGGGCCTCTGCTGAACGAATCCCAGAAGCAGCGTCTGCGTGGGGAATGATGCTCTCGCGTTAGCCCCTTCGTGTGGCTCTGAGCAAGCAGACGCAGAGTCAGGGAGCCGGCGTGGAGGCCCCCCATCGTATCTGGCAGCTTCCTCTTTATCTGCGGAGGATGACTCCGTCCAAGGAACACTTGCGAGTTCCCTGCGGGGTGTAGCCTCGTGTCCGCCGGTCGGTATCGAACTTTGGTGTGAATCACCTGGGAGCTTATTAAATTACCCAGTTCTAGGCCCCATCCCCAGAAATACTGAGTCAGCAAATCTGGAACAGGGTTTAGGAATCTGAATCCCATTTGAGGGGTTCACACACACCCTTGTACCCCTAACTATTCAAAGTGCTGCGGGGATTGTACGAATTCTTCACTGACAGTCACAATGGCAGGATGGGGCCCAGTGGCCCAAACATGTAACAGATGATGGCAAATACCCACAGAAGCCCAGAGAGCCGGTATGGCTCAGGGATCCACAGCCATGGGAATCTGAGAGTATTATGGGCTGGATTTAGACACAAAGGAGTTTTACAATGGATTTTAATAGTAACTTGGGTTTTAAAGAAAATCAAATCTGATCCAACTATTTCTTTTCTTTTCTCTCTCTCTTTTTTTCTTTTTTTCAGATGAGTCGAATGAGATCCAGAGAAGTTAGATGACTGGCCTATATTCACTCAGCTAAGACCTGAAGAGCAGGGACTGGAAGCCAAGACTTGTCATTGTGTCTACGACAGCCTTTGGAGACTCTGCTCTGCACACTGAAAGTGGGTAAGCAGACCAAGATCCTATAAAAATGACGTGGGGGAAACATGGCTAAATATTAATGCTGTTTCTAGATTTAGGTTGACAAAGCAGAGGATGATACGTCAATAAATTTCAGTGATATGCAGAGAATATTCCATATGGAAGGAAGGCTCTGCCAGGATTCTAATCTATCCATCTTCATCACTGGCATAGATGTACACAGACAATCTTATATTAGCTAAGAATTACTGAGTATGAATTACGTGCTTTGCTTTTTACATGAATTAACTCATTTAATCTCCTTTAAAAAAATCTTACAAGGCAGGCAATATTACCCTTAATTTATAGATGGGAAAACTGAGACACAGAAGGATTGAGAAACTTGCCCAAGTCTGCAGAACTAGTAATCAGCGAAGTGTGGATGCAAACCAAGGCTGTCTGCCTCCCCCCGTGCCCCTATATGTCACCTCCCTATAGAGAAGCTCATAAACCACGTGATGGTGTATAAACCACCCTTGGAGGGGCGGCGGATTATTGGATGACAGGATTAGGATTTTGAAAAAGTCCAGGTGGAATGAAACTAATGATGTCACTTAATAGCGATAAATGCAAAATGCCACATTTAAGTTAAAAAATCAGTTGCACACATATAAGGATGCTAGCAAGACTTGGTTTAAGGACACTTCACATGAAAAAGACTTAGGGGCTTCAGTGGACTTTGCACTTATATGAATGAATAATGTGACGGGGCTGCCAAAAATCTTCTGCAATTTTAGGCAAAAGTCAGAATAAGGTAGATGAGCCCTACTCTGTGTGTGTGTGTGTGTGTGTGTGTGTGTGTGTGTGTATTTAGGCTCCACACCCAGCATGGAGACCAGTGCAGGGCCTGAGCTCATGACCCTGAGATCAAGACCTGAGCTGAGATCCTGAATCGGATGCGTAACCAGCTGAGCCACCCAGGCACCCCTCGATATATTTGATTGTAATTAGAGTGAAGTGGAAAATACATTGATTAGTATTTTTTGAAGGAAACGGAGACCACCAAATTGAGTTCCGAGGTGGAAGTCTTCTGTGTGGCAAAATGGAAATTTGTGGGTTTGGGCAGCTCAGTATCTGTTCCCCCAAATATGCTCTCTTTATCTTTCTTCCTCTCTTGGTAACAGCACGTAATTATCCATTACAGTTTTCCAACCACCCCATTCTTTGTGGTTCTGGTGGAAATGTAAATCACGGTGTCCTCGTGCCCCGTGAGTGTAAGTCCCAACCAGACCCTGCTCCGTGCTTTAGGGATTTTTATGTTGGATTGAGTGATACATAAGAAAAGATGTTTAGAACGTAATAATTCTGACACCAGCATCCACAGGAGGCTGTGTGCTCCTCACCGGGGTGTTGCCCTGGTTCCTGTGCTTTTTGAGGCTGACGGCGCTATCTCCCCAGGTTCATTTGGGTGGATCATTCTTCATGATCGGTCATCTCATTCATTCAAAGAACATTAAGGTCTAGGGCACAAGACTGCGAACACTGATTTCTCCTTTTCTTTCCTTCTCATCCTTATCTGCCTCCTTCTCGTCCTCTTTCTTATTTAGGGAAATGCTAGGCTCCAAACTTGTGTGTAGGAGTGAATATGAACATAGCAAGCAACTTCTTAGCAAGTTCAGTAAAATGGAATTGTGTGTTTGAACTAGTTTCAGAATCGGGAGATCACGTGTCTGGCACAGATGGGTGACAGATTCAAGGAGAAACGTGTAACTCAGGGGCCAGTTGAGGAAAGAATGCAACAGTTATCAAGGCAGGCATAGGACTCTGGATAGGAAACCAAAACTGAAACAACAACCCTGAGAAGAAAGAACCAAGAAAAAAAGGTAAAACTATAAGACAAATGGAAAGAGGATGATGATGATGACAATTCATGTGTGTGGGGGGTTTTGTTTGTTTAACCAAACACATTCATAGATTTTCTTCCTTGCTCCCTGTGACCTCATTAAGCAGGTGTCATTACCCCTGGTTTCTAGGCAAGCGTCTAGAGTTCTGGAAACTGTGACTCACTCAAGTCCCAGAGCTACGTGAGTGACATGGCTAAATCCCAGTCATGTCCTCTGACCTCCTGCCAGCTCTTCCTCCCACCCTCTTTGCTTCTCCGTCCTCTTCTTCCCCATCAGTCCCTCTGGCTAGGAATCTCTGTTAAAATTCTTTTCGAAAAACTCCCAGTTTCCTTTTTTGTCTTTGAACATGCACTGTGCTCCCGTTTTGTTTAGCACGCATTGCAAGCTCCGCTTTGACTCATGAGACAAACACCCTACACCAGGTTATATTGTGCACATTGTTTCTCTCTCCTGCCTTTGCTTTCCAGTCAAGGTCTCCTGGGCCTGGTTTGCTATTCGCGTAGGTTTACTGGGTGAAAAGCCTAGAGCACTGGTAAACTGTACCCCTTGTCAGTCGCTAAGAACCCTCTCAACCAACCCGTTAGATGCCGGCGGCTGGGTCCTGGCCAGCTCTGGGGGAGTTGGACACGAAACCAAAATATGATACCCTGTTCCTGTGAAGGCTGGAAGAAAGGAAATGTTCTTCAGTATTCATTAGAGATTTTTCTGAAAGCAAAAGGCCGAGGAAAAGAGAGGAGCTGTGTTCTGAGTGGAGTTTGTTTTAACTACCTGATTCCTGCTGTGAACAGTGATATGTGGTTGTTTTATAAATTAGCCACATTTGAATTCTAAATCACTCTAGGTACAGCAGGGCCTTTGATATAAGACTAAGCTTATTTTTCAACAAACAAAATAATTGCTCAACATTGGTGAGTTGGTAGGAGGGGGGAAGGGAGAGTCTGCTTTTTGAGGAACTATACCTGCTTCCCAAATAATATTCTAAATACCTGACAGTACAAAATAATGGTATTGATAAGATGAATAAATCTGATCCTGGCTATTTTATGTCAAATTGGTAGAAGAAAAATTTTCATGCAAGTATGCAGAAAAGTAATAAACCTGCTTAAGGAACAAATTTAATGGTTCCTAAGCCTATATATTTCTAATAATTGTTTATACTTTTAATTTAATATTATTATTCCTAGCAGGAAGCTTGTTTTAAGTTGTACAGAGCTTGGAATAAAACTGAAGAATCAGAATTTCCTAAAAGGCAGTTTCCAAGGGATTTCGACCACGGTTAGCCACAATTCTATCACATTCGCTTCTTTGTCTCAAAGATTTTTTTTCTCTTATAAATAAATTTTGAATAGACCTTGGTCACTCTTCTCCATTCTCCCTCAGGGATGTGGAAGGTGAAAAGGGAGGAGGGATAGGTCTTAGAGAATTTTTTTGTAGGTTATTTTGGTTTATTGTTAAAGGCATCTCCACCGATATAATGTATCTGCATAAATTTTAGATCTAATTTAAAGAGTTACAGTGTCAAACCTTAACCTGATGGTATTATCAAAACCAAATGCGTGAAAGCAGTCAGTAGCGCATCTCTAGGAACGGTTATAGGAAAGCATTAAGCAGTCAAGATAATCATTTGGCTGTTCTCCGGCTGCTGAGAAATTAATATGGGCTTGGCTAGCTGTACTATCACACCTTCCAGGCCGGTATCACCTCTCCAGGCTCTCAGACTCCAAGTCCAGAATTAAGCTTTACCAAGCAAGTTTGAAATCTGTTGGCAAGGCAATGTGGAAAACTCCTGCTACCATTGCTTAGGCTCTGCCCCTGGGGGGATATATCAAACCCTCGGGCTCTACGGTTGCCAAGTCAGCACTTTCCAGGAGCACTTAGAAGCGTGCCATGCCCACCTCTCCATCAATGACAACCGAAAGCCCTAACTTGGTAATGGCATCATGGGGAACGAGGCGGGGGCGTGAGAAAGGGGCTCGGGAAATACTTTTCCAGAGCACGTCAATAGGAATGTGAGGCTGTCTTCCAGAGTGAGCAGGAAAGCCCTGTCCCTGGGATTCTGCCCCCTTGTGCGAGTGGTGCTGTGGCTGCTTTCCTGTTCCGCGCCGTGATCGAGCACCGCCCGTGCATTAGGCTCCTGCAAGCAGACTTAGACAGAGTGTCTGCGAGCCCCAGCACTCCAGAACGTTCTGCAGGAAGCAGCCCCGCGCTGATGTGGACAGCCGAATGGATGGTCTCCTCCTCGAGTCTCTGTTTCTATTATAAATTAGATGCCTACTTAAAAAATGAGCGAAGTATAAATAATTTAAAACAAATCAAAGGCCTTTATTACCACCACTGTACCCAGGCATTTGAAGATAACTCGGCTCCCAGCACATTGATGGAGGCTTGCTTGGCTTTGCTCTCCTCTCTTTCTCCCATAATGACGTGTATACTAAGGAAAATAAAAACGAAACAGACACAGAAGCAAACGTCCGTATAGTATTCAGGCTAATGTCCCTTGTGAGTCCCAGTCCAAGGGAGGCAGTGTTTCTTCTTGAGAGTTCACATCCTAGGTCTAATAACGTGAGTCCATCTCCCTCTTCCTCCCCAAAGGAACTATTGCTTAAAAACCAGAGCTGAAGATCCCAGGACAAAACCACCAGGGATCCCCTGGGAAAGAATTTAAAGGCAATATTCAATGGCCTGTGCTTGTTCCTGCTTCCAGCTCTGGTAGAGCTGCAGCTTCGTCTCCCTCCCTCCCTTCCTACTTCCCTTCCTTGGCCCTTCCTTCCTCCCTCCCTTCCTTCCTTCCTTCCTTCCTTCCTTCCTTCCTTCCTTCCTTCCTTCCATCCTTCCTTCCCTCCCTCCCTTCTTTCTTTCCTTCCTTCCTTCCTCTCTCTCTTTCTTTCTCTCTCTCTCCCTCCCTCCCCCCTCTTTTTTTCTCTTTCTTTCAGTTGTTACCAAGGACTGATAACCTTGACTACCCTATTGTAGATCATATTTTGTTACTTACCCGCTTAACCATGTTTAACTTGGGTTTCTATGTGGCGAAGTTATCCGACCCCTTTGTAAATAAAATGCAAAGATCATCTTTCACAGGGAGAGGTGGAATCCAATGGAAAATTGGTAATGGCTGGGGCATAACAATTGTTTCTAATGTATTAAATTATCTTCGAAGTTTAAGTGAAAAAGTAAGAATGGAAAACTGGAAGTGAGAGTGTGTATGAGTCATGAAAACTTTGTAAAAGTTAGTGCCCTGCAAGAAAAGAAAGAAATGAATTAGGATGGCTCAATTCGAGAGCACTGAGTCAGGAGAAATACTGTTAGTTCCCAAACCTAGCTGCACATATCACTTGGGGTCCTTATTAAAAATGTAGGCTTCCTGGATTCGCACTGGGGGATTTTGTATCAGGAAATCTGGGCTGGGGCTCAAGAACAGATACCTTGGATATCATTGCGCAAGAAGCAATAAAATGTTAGACTGGTAGCTCACACTCGTAGGTTAGCCACTTACCCAGAAACAATGTCAATTGGCTAGGACTGGCGCCTGTAGCTAACTGGGTGTCTGAAAGTAATTCCACTAGTGGTTAGAAGTTGAGATTCATGGCAGTTTTTGTGAATTGCAGTTATATTTTTATTTCTTTAAAAAAGTTCTAAAGAGTATGGGAAAATGGCATTGTATTTATTTGTCACAAAACGGCTGACTTGGTAGCTGTATTACCAGAATGAAGATCTCCCCACAATCCCCTGACAGCCCTTTTCTCTAATATCTGTGTCTGAAGAATCTTATCCTCTTAGACCAGATGACATCTCAGCCAATGTAGGAAACAGAACAGGCAACATCCATTTCGAATAGCAGTTCTCAAACTATTAAGGTTCTTTTTACATTCTCAAAAATTATTGAGAGCCCCAAAGAGTTTCTTTCCTTTTTGGGTGGATTATATCTATTGGTATTAACCACGTTACCAATGAAAGCCAAGAACTTTTAAAATATTTTAATTCATTTAAAAATAACATGATCAACCCATAAAATGTTAATATCAATAACATTTCTTTGGGAAAAATAATTATATTTTCCAAAACAAAAATTTGTGAAGAATAGGGTTTTGCACTTTTACAAATCTTTTAAAATGTCTGGCTTTGTAAATGACCGTTGGATTTTCATACCTCCCTCTGCATTCGGTATGTTGCTCTATGTCCTTTCAGTTGAAGCATATAAAGAAAATCCAGCTTGAGAGGAATACGTAGTTGGAAGAGAGAGGTCTTTTGTGGGTCCCAAGAATGTGTCTCAGGGACTTGGTCTCTCCGGGCCAGACTTTGAGAACTTCTCCTGTAGAATGATCCCAACACCCTCACATGGTGGTGAGCTCAGACCGTCAGCTGAAGACACTCAGCTGTGAGGTCTGTGGTGGCTGGTTCAAATCACAAGAGTTTCAGATCTAAGGACAAGGCATGGAGTCCAGTTTGGTCAAAAGGAAACCATTGAGAATAAAGTGGTGTGGGTCCTAGAGTGACGTGTGGTGGGGACATTTAGGGGGAGTCTCCCGCCAGAGAAGTCTGGGACAGCTGCTACACGTCGTCTCTGTTGCTCTGTAATCTGACGGCAGCGTAGGCCCACTGTTTTAGGCATTGAAAAAAAAAATTCTGGTTAGTTTCTCTGAGGCATTCGGATAACTCAACAAGCCTTGCCTGATGTTTCTGAGGTGTCTTTCTGAGGTGTTCTGAGGTTGGAGCATTTTATTCACTTAAGTAGAGGATTGCCCTTCAGCTTTATCCAGCTTCTCTTTAAGTGAGTGTCTCCCCTCTTTTGCCTTTTTCATAAAGTTCATAATCTCTTCTATTTTTCTCTTCTCCATAGATCAGCTAATTCAGCAGTCCATGGAATAGGTGGTGGGTTCAATTCTTTTACCGGTTGTCTCATTGTCCTGGGAATCTGACTATAGAATTGATCTAGTCTCATCAATTCTGTGACCCTTCTCCTGGGTTCCTGTTTCAGCCTCCTGAACTTAGTAATTAAAATGGCCAACTGGTTCAGCTGTGAAGTCTATTAAGGATGGACTTCCTTATGGCATGAGGCTTCAGAGGGGCTCTCAAGTGGCTTTAAAATCCATTGGTCCTTTTCAGTATTTTAAGTTTATATTCCACATTAGTTACAAGGTCACAATTGTGGGTGTGCGGCCAAGGACATCTCCCAAGTGTTGGCTGGTTGTTTATAAAAGAAATTTGCACATGGGCGTCACCCTCTTATTTTATGTACTTTTGCCATGAGCCCTGATATCAGAATGTCAGCCCCACGATAGAGCCATAGAAGCGTCCCTTTCTCTCCACCGTTTTCCTTTCTCTCTCCCTCTCTATCCACCATCTCCATGCAGATGGAGATCCTCAGGCCAACTCCTGCTTCTGAACCCTTGCTTTCCCTCCAAGTCCCCTGTGGGATTTCAAAGACAGAGCAGCTCTGGCCAGAGGAAGACAGTTAAACCTCTGGTAGCATTGTCCTCCTCCATCCTGTCCTCTCCTCCATGCTCACTGATCATTTCAGCAGGGAAGGAAATGAATATTTATTGAATGCCTCCTAGGTACCAGCCACTTCTAGAAGCATTATGTATCTCAGTGAATCCTTACAAACCTTTGCCTTCACCAGATAAGTGAACAGATTGCACAAGGTCACCTGGAGCCCGTGTTTTTGCATCACTCTGTGCTGTGCTGCCTTCGTCCAGGAATGCCCTGAGTGTCTGCCTTCCAGAGGCAAATTTGGGGACATCTGAATCCTCTTTCTCATTTTCTCACTACATGAAATGAAACTCATTCCTGAGTCCTATCTGTTTTACCCTTGTTAAAGTCCTTGGAGTTGTCTCTCTGTCCCATGATTCTGCTTTAACTGCTTCCAGGCTCTTCTCTGTCTCAGCTGTCTTCTGATGATGGCCTCCTCCCTGGGCCTCCTCACACTACTGCCCCCTCTCCTGGAGCAGCAGACCGTTGGGTTAGTGGCCAAGGGCACAGGAGCTGCAACCCACTTACCTGCATTCATTCCTGCCGCTGGCGCTTCCTGAGTTCTCATTATGGGCAGTCATCTTGGGCAGTCGATTGAATGTTTCTGTGTCTTGGATTCCTCACATGTAAAATGGCAGCAACACTAGTACTTACCTCATAGGATTTCATGGAGACCGAATGGGTCTATGCATGTAAAGCATTTCAGACAGTGCCAGGCATGTGCTGAATGAGTGTTAGCTGCCAGCTTGCTTTTCATGCTGCAGACCTCTGATCAGCTTATTCCTCAGCGGAGCAATTCAAAAACTCTCCATTTCACATCCAATATAGACCAAACTCTTGAGCTTGGCCTTCAGGGCTCTGTTGTTTTTCTCCAATCTATTTTCTAAACCTCATTTCCATCAGATCGCCACATAGACCTCTAGCCAACCAGAACTGCTGGACATCTCTTTGTCTCAGATTTTTGCTTCCATATCTTTATTCCTTGCAGCTGAACTTTCTGCATACTAGAATTCCATTCATTTTTCCAGACTCAAAACCCAATGGCATCCTTTTCAAGAGGGCTCCCCCGATCTTCCCAGCAGGAAGTAATCTACTTACCTTGTGAACTCCCATAGCTCTTTATACCTATCTTTGGGAATTGACTGTGTTGCATTGTCAGTTATAGTTATTTATGTCATCATCTACCCAATTAGAAGGTAAGCCTTTCCAGGGTAGGTTTATCTTTGCATTTCTTAAAGTGTCTATATAGTGCCTTGTTCATAATGAGAATTCAATAAAAATTTTTTGAATGACTGAGTTTTATCTAATAATAATAGCTGCCATTTATTGAGCTCTTCCTCAGTGCCAAGTACTGTGGGGAGGGTTTTATGTATATTGTCCCATTAAATCTTCATGACCCTGTGTGGCACTGATGACTCTTCCTCCCATTTTTCAGAGGAGGACATCAAGTCACAGACAGGTTAAGTAATTTGCCTGAGATCACCCATCTGGTAAATGATGTACTGTGGACTTGATCCTAGTGCTGGTCGACTCAATGCCCATGCTCTCATCTACTGCGTTAGAGCGCCTCTCTGGTCGTCAAAGGAAGGCTTTATGGAGCTTGATCAACGCGCATGCGCGCACATACTTCCTGGTACCTAAGTGGCCATTGGGCCTGCTGCCATCTCAGCAGTGGCCTCCTGCACACCCATAGCTCTGCCTTAGCTGAAATGCACTTTCTTCTTTCGGGAGAGGGTGAGTTCTAAGAGCAGTCACAGGGAGACCTCTTCTGCCAGCTCTGCTCCTCGGGAAAGGCACCGAGCTTCACTAGGTGCACTGGCTACAGGGAGCTCTCCAAAGGATGTGTCAGCATTTATGCTAGGCTGATTAAAACACTGCCAACAAATCATTCGCCGCCTAATGTGCAACGCACCGTAGCTGATTTGATAGTATATTTATGCACCCATCTTCAGAAACAATATTCTTGTAAATCTTGTATCAAACCCTCGGGGAGATATTGGTAGTAAGCAGGAAATCAGCCGACACATTGATCCTACATGCTCTGTGATGTTAGCAGGCGTCATGAAATTGAATTTCATCTTAACATATTAAAATCAATATACAGTGTTCAGTTTAATTTAGAATGTAAATACCATCAAGGGTTTTCAAGACAGAGGAAATAATAGTTTCTAACTCAGCTATGTATCATCACGCAGGCCACTTCCCATTATTTAGAATAAGTATGACCCTGGAATAAAAAAAATATCTAGCTCCACCTATTAGAGTAAATGGAAGTCAAGTTCTCAATTGATCAGAATCAGTAGCTAAGAGGGGGTTCTTATTTTAAACGGACATGGAGAGTTCAGCTGTTTTTCTACATAGTCTTATTTTAAACTAAAATCTTGCCTAAAATTGCACTTATTATTTTTAATTCTCCAAACCCCAAGCCAGAGAGCACTACTTTGTGTCAAACTGCAGTGGGTGGGTACTGGCTTTTTGCAACATGTCACAAAACTGAACAAAACCCCATAAGATTCCCTTTGACATCATGAAGGCTGTGGGCCTGAGTGACACTCCTTATTTTGGGATATGGGGGTAGAAAGTTCAAAGGGCAAGGGCTCCCACATTCTCTCAGAATCCTGTACTGCTTTCTCCTCCAATCCTTTCTAATTTCAGGGGTAAATGGGAAATAGTCATTATTGTGATTACTATTGTGTATGCTTATTGCATATTTATTGAAGAGGGAAGATCTGCCACGGATGATGACATTCGCTTTCCGACATGTGTGGTCTTAGGTAGTATCTTCCTAGGCCTCTGGTGTAGGCATCATTGTTATTTCTATTTCACAGGTGGCAACTGGCCCCTTCGAGGAGTGAGACTGCTTGTCCAAAGTCACCCAACTTGTAAGTAATAATCCGAATTTGAACCTGGGTTTGCGGGACTCTGGAACCGGGGCTCCTTTCCGTGACTGGCCTGGAGGGGGTAGCGCTGGCCTCTTGGGGAAATTATGCAGTCTTCACGCACCCTTCAAGCCTCACCTCTAGAGACACTTGAAACGGAAGCGGGAGGAGAAAGGCTTGTCCTCTGACCTCAGTGCGAGCGTGCGAGAGTGTGTGTGTGTGTGTGTGTGTGTGTGTGCCCCAGAGCACAGGGGTAAGGGAAAGAGGAGACACGGCGCCGGCGCCGTCAGCAGCAGCGATTTCGCGGCCTATCACCTCCTTTCATTCCCGCCGTTGCCTCGGCTGCTGGGGCCACCGTGGTTCTGTAGCTGGCTTGCGAACGGGCCGCGTAGGAAGTGCCGGCAGTGGGGTCGCGCTCCAGAGCGCGCGGCCACAGGAGTGAGGCCCACGGAGCACATTCATCTCCTTCCTCCCGGCCGGCAGGTGCCATGCCCGAAGAGTGCGGAGTCGTCCAGTCCCCGGTGCTACCTAAGCACTCGGAAGATAAATAAATAAATAAATAAATAAATAAATAAATAAATAAATAAATAAGTAAGTAAGTAAATAAGTAAATAAGTAAATAAGTAAATAAGTAAATAAGTAAATAA
>NW_024423344.1:51504603-51548404 GCF_017311325.1 Ursus maritimus
TAAGTAAATAAGTAAATAAGTAAATAAGTAAATAAGTAAATAAGTAAATAAATAAAGCAAGCCCCTTAGTGGTATTTAAGTAGTCCCACTTTTGTCCTTAAAAGAATATATATTACCCACTGGTTTCTAGATTTCTTGCGGTGATTGAGTAGGGCCGTACTTTTAGGAGCCACTTCTCAGGTTAGGATCACAGGGATGTTGTGAGGTAATGTCTGGAAAGCACTTTGAGCTCCTCTGAGGAAGGTGCTGCGTCAATACCGTGTATTATTATTTATTGTCAGCCTGAGAGAAAAGCACAGGCGGGAGATGCCTTTTGTCTCCTTCCCTGGATCCGACAGTGCTGTGGCTTCGGTAGGTTTCGGTGGGGGGAATGTTCCAGCACCTGCAGTCTTTGCCTGAAAAGATGCAGACTGCGTCCAGGATACCTCCAGGGACAGGGGATCGGTTTAGTGCCACAGGTGACGAGGGACAGACACTGCAATTGGGCAGACCCGTCGCATGCTCGCCTAACGAGCAGAAGCCGCGCTCTCCTTACATCGGGAATTGAATTTCGTGGGGGAGCACGGAGAGGGGATGGAGTTTGCTATCTGCCAATAATGAAGCACTCTTTTAAAGAAATCACAGTGCTCAATGAAGTAGCGGGCACGAGCTGGGGTTCTGTCACTTTCTGCCCAATTCTGTTTGTAAATTGTATGCACATCCCAAGTTGACCAGGAGGAGCTCCCGGGGTCCCCTCAGTGTCCTAAATAAGCCTCAAGTGTCTTGGCTGCTGCAAACCTCAAGTCATCTTCGAAGTCCCTGTTCAGATGCCATGATTTCCTCTTTCAGCTTTTCCAGACAGCTGTTATGGTTGAACTCTGTGCCCTCTCCTGCCCCCAGTACTCATATGATGAAGTACGAACTCCCAGATCTCAGAATGTGACTGTAGTTGGAGATAGGGCCCTTGATGAGATGATTAAAGTTAAATAAGGTCATCAGGGTGAGCCCTAATCCAATTTGACTGGTGTTTTTATAAGAGGAGATTAGGACACAGACGAGCACAGAGGGAAGGCCGTGTGAGGCTACAGGGAGAAGGTGCCCATTGACAAGCCAAGGAGAGAGATCTTAGCGGAAACCGACCCTGCCAGCACCTTGATCTTGGACTTACTGGCCTCCAGAGCTTATGTGATGTAAGCCGCCCAGTGTGTGGTATTTCCTTACGGCAGCCCTTGGGAACGATACAATACCCCAAGGGGGTAAAGAAAAAGATTATGCTTTTATAACATGTTGCAACCCAAAATGTAGTCCACAGGCTAGTGGCAAGAGTAGCCCCTTTTCCTGGTAAGAACTGCAGAATCTTAAGCCCTACCCAGACCTTTGGGGTCAAAATTTGCCTTTTAACAAAACATCCGAATGATCTGTATGCATGTTAATGTGTAAGAAGAACTGCCATTGAATGATTCAGTTTGGTTTCGAAACTACCCCAAAACTTCGTGTGTAAATGAGCAACAACTTATTCTTTCTCATGATTCTGTGGGTCGTCTGGGCCCGCGCCCTGAATGTGACTTCATTTGTACAGCCTTCGCTAGCAACCTTATCTCCCGAGAGTTTTAGAACATTTTTTTTGGTTTTCATTGCTTATGCTATATGATTACCTTATATTTATGACCAGTACTACTATTTTTCCATTTATGGTGGGAATATAAAATTTCACTTTTAAACAAATGCATTTTTTTTTAAAAAAGAAGTCAATGCAAAGAAAATTAAGTAAATGTTTAGGCTGTATGAGGCTCTAGAAAAAATCATGAAGTTCGATATGAATTATTTAAGTTTGAGAAACACTCTCTTATTTCAAAATTTGCCAGTTTTCCAAGGACTCAAAAGCTCACCTACTCTTCTCAATATATGTAGGAGTCTTCGAGAGGGTAGTAGGGACGTGGAAAGACATCAGGTCATTAAGATATTTCTTCTCTCTTTGACCCAGGATTGGGAGCTCAGGGTGAAGATGAGAAGCACCTCCCTACTTCCCTTCTTACTATGTTTCTTTTCACCCAGGATTATTATGGTAATATCAGCACCTGACATTTATGTGGAATTTTATGGTTTGAAAAGCTCTCACGCGTGCTTGATGTCATTTGATCTGTAAAGCATTTGATCTGTATGGCATTTTATCCTATATAGAAAGTAAGCAGAGTGATCGCTTGTCTTTGAAGGAGAGGAAAGCCTGGTTATTGTTGGGATTGCTCTCCCAGTAGGGGCAAAGCTTCTCCTATATACATAGTTTTCTATAAAGCTGACCCTGTTTGTTGGAAGCCGACTGTGCATTTGGTCTTCTGGGAATCACTAAGTGAAGCAGACTCAACAGTAACTGCGTGCTTTCCAGGGAAGGGCAGGACCAGGGGATCGAACTGTGTGGTGGACAGTGGTTGGCCACGAATCCAGCACCACCGCTTGGCCACATCCGAGTCCTTTGCTGTCCTGCCTCATGGTCTTGGTAGAGGCATTGAATACTTGACAATGTCGCGTGAAGTTGTGCGCCCTCTACAGTTCTCCCACCCTTCCAGCCCTAATTTGAATGCTGATTTTCTCAGGTCTCTTCTGATCGAATTTCTCTCTCCTTTTCCCACAGTTTCACAGAGACTTTAAGGTTTTTCTATTGTATTGTTTATCTTACGCAACTTTGTCTTGCAGTTGTTTGTGTTTGTGTCTATTTCAGTGCTAGTGGGCAGACCCGAAGTCTTACCCGTGCTTCTATCCGCCCAGTAGCTGGTACCCACTCTATGAGGCAGGTGCTGACGGAGGCTTTGTGTACTTGAGAGTGAAACGTAAGAGACAAAATGTTACCAAAAGAGAAACATTTAAGCATATTGTTTTGCTTCAACATCATCTTGAGACTTATATTTTGTGAATTGTATTCAGGTATAGAATTGTGTGATCCAGTTCACCTTTTCTTTTCTCCCCCCCCCCCCCAACCATTTTCTATCACCCTTTGTAGATGTGAAAGTTCAGGGCCATCCAGGAGCTATGGCTGAATCAAGTACTGCTGTCTTGTGGGACTTTGAGCAGATTTTTACTCTTAATTTTAAAAAATGCATGATCCCCAGTCCTCTACTAAATGTTGAAAATTACAGGCATACAATTGTGAAATAGTCTTATTTTTATTAAGGAGTTATGTGTACATTAATTAATAGTTATTCAGACACTGTTCTATGTTAAAAATATTCCAGATAGTATCACTTGAGTGAGATTTTAGCAAGTGGAAATAATACCACCTATAGCAATTTAGTATTTTACATGAGAAGTATGATTGGTTTAACATTCCAGATAAAGGCTATTTAAGCAGGCATATATTTTGCCAGTTGCTTTTTAAGTTTTCATGTAACCTATCATTAAAATGATTTGTGTGGGATATCTTTCGGTAACCCTGCAGAATCAGAGCTTGACTTCCCGTGAACACTTGGTTCTCATCTCTAATACTGAGCATTGGCACTGGCTCTTTTCATCCGGGTCCTGACTTTTACTAAGGGAAAGTGTAAGCATTATTTAAAGGCTAAGCAATGTATCTGATCATGTGCTAATCCCTAGACATATTTTGTTTATTTGTGTAATTACTCCTCTTAGCTGTGAAAATCTGGAAGTGCAGGTATAGGAATAAAATCTGCATGACTTACTGTATTTGTTCTGTAACTTGACTTTTAAAAAAAGTCACCCACACATGTCACAAGCAAAAAACTGTCCCTAATATGACCTTTGCCAGCTTCCCATGCAAATGCCCACAGAAAACTCAATGTCTTTTAGAAAACACAGCCTCTTGGAGGCTCCCAAAATGTGTCCTGGGGGACTGAAACACACAGACAAGAAGAGCCACAGGAGAAAATAACTGCAGATTGACTTCAGACAGCAAGAGAAAATGGGCTAAGATGCATATATTTTAGTTGAAATTTAAAGTGTATTAAAGGGAATGAAGGCAAAAAAGTTGAAAGGCTTGAATGCTCTGAAAATTAAAGCTAACACTCAACCATATGGCGGAGTCCAGGAGGGAGGGGGAAACCATCTGTGGGCTGAAGACGCTGGTTTGAAGAACCCAGTTGTAGCTCGCACATGCACTTTGAACCTGAACAGCGCAGCTGGCTGGTAAGTAGGATAGAGGACAATGTTGACTCTTCTTCAGCTTGCCTCTTGGATGAAGAAGTAAGAGCAGATAACTGGGCAGTTATCATTTACCGTTTAGGACATATCTTCCCCGTTGGTCAAAATAGAAGCAGCTTCTCTTTTTTGCATATACTCTTACTTCTAGTAGTCAGTACATTTAGAGTTGAGCTGTGGACTAATGTATCCTAGAATCCTGGAACAGACTCAATTACTAGGTAAAGATCAAGTACACACACACACACACACACACACACACACACGTGTGTGTATGCACATGTGCCCTTAGTAACATTTTAGAGAATTTGGAAACAATGATTTCTAAGGTTCTCAGACCACATTCTCTCACCATAATATAATAAGCAGTAAATTTTATTAAAAAAATGTAAACAGAAATGTTCAGGCCCTTAAAAGCTAAGAAAATTGCTTTTGTAATAAGTTGGTTAATATGGAAATCAATAATGAGGTTGTAGATTACGTCAAACATGCAAACACAAGAATATTATTTTCATCTATTGAAATGTGTGGTGTATTTAAAGATGTGCTCAGAAACATTAGTTATTAAAAGAGAGAGAATGTAAATCATTTAATCACTGAACTCAACAGTTAAAAGAAAGAAAAGAAAACCTGACAGGAAAGTGAAAAAGATGAAAATAATAAAATTAAAGTCAGAAATTAGTAGATTAGAAGTAAAAAATGCATGACTAGAAAATGAATCTAAGACCTGGCTTATTTTTTAAGAAATTCAACCAACTGGATAAACACTTACTGAAGCTAATGAATAATTAATGAGATAAAATACAAATATATGAAATTAGGCCTAAAAAAGTGATATTAACTGCTTGCATGAGCATACTATGTACAATTTTATAGTAACAATTTGAGTCTCAATGAGATTATGATTATTTGGGGAGAATTCATACACAGTCAAACCTGACTTCTTAGAAAACCTGCATAGATGATGAAAATATAAAAAATCATCAAACTTTATGTCAAAAACCAGGGATGTACTGTATGGTGACTAACATAATATAATAAAAAAACATTAAAAAAATCATTAAAACTTTTTGGTCAAGAAAAATTTTGCCAAGAGAATTGTATAGCCCATAGTAAAAAAAAAAAAAAAATCTACAACATTTACTGAGGGGAAAAAAAGTACAGAGCAAAAGTGATATGCATTTGGTCAGGACCAGCGTGACTTCTGTGATCTTAGAAGCACTCTTGGAGATGGGTCCTTGGACAGTCGGGATTCCTGAGTGATGGTGATAAACAGAGCCCCCTACTGACCCCATTGGACATATAACTGGCGTGAGAACTAGAACTTAGGGCTTGTTAAACCTTTGCTGTCTTGAGGTTGTCTGTTACTACCTCGTCTATCTTGACTGACACTACACTAATATAAAAATGTATTTAACAACATAGAATAAATAACTTGAAAATAGACCCGTTATCTAAAAGAATATTGTGTATGATAAAAAGGTATCACAGATAAGTGGGGAAAGCATGAGGATTAGTTAAATGGAAAAACAGAAATCTCAGTTTTCACTTTATATCATAGAACAAAAAGCAATTTCACATGGATTAGGGAGTTACATGTAAACACTCAGGCGATAAAAATAAAGAAAAAAATAATGATGGTGATGGCTGAAACTCCAAATAAAGCTGTCTGCTTTCAAGGGATTGAAAACAACTTTGGACCTGGAAGAGAAAGTTCTCTCCAAAGAAAGCCCCATACAATTTAAATTCATAAATGTTGAATTAAATAGTAGGAAACCACAACCTGGTCAATTGGCATTCAACTCATCTCATATGTAATTATATATGAGTTTAAATCACAAGAATGAAGTCACATAAATAATTTATTCTTAGCAAAACTCACATTCTAGCTTATAAGATCTTATAATCAGCATTGAATTTGACTTCTAGAATTCTGAGGCATTATTGGTCAGAGTGAGGAGCATGGCGTCTTGACTTGGCTCTTCTGCTTATCAGCAATGTGAGCTTCCATAGCCATACAACCTCTAGAGGCTGGGTTTTTTTTTTTTTTTTTCTGTAAATAAAGGTACTGGATCAGAAGGTCTTTACAATTGTTAAATACTGTGATAGTCTAGCTACCCCTGTGAATAGTTTAACTATTCACAGTAATCAAAATACTAACGCAATATTGTTATAAGGGGATATGAAATACCACAAACAGACTGGTTTAAGGCAAAGTATATATTTATAAAAGCACAAATTAAACAAGTTAGTCTTATTTTTCTCTTGAGATTTGAAAATATGATGGATGTACCTACTTAGATAAGGTCCAAAGGAAATATTTCAGTCTCTTATGAAGTAAAACTCCAGAATCCCGCAGTCATAAATTTACCCAAATGACCTGGCGACCTATTTTTGATGAGTGAAGTTTTGCAAATTATCCTGTAAGCGAGCCAACCCGCAAAGTAAAAGAATAATATATCACGAAAAGTATTTAGGGCATTTATTTTGATATGTGAGGTTTGATTTTAATTATTTATACAATTTCATAGTGCAGTAGTATCTTGTGGTATTTTTCTAAAAAATAATGAAGATGTCTAACTACGAGCTCTCACTAGAGCTTTTTGCTGTTAAATTTTTACAGAAACATTTATTTAGTGCAACATTGAGCGTAAGGATAAATTACATCCAAATCAGTGAGGTTCTGATAAACCAAATGTGCTTTAACTTACAAAACAAAAGAAAGTGGAGATGTGTTTAAGAGTAGGACATGAAGTAACCAAGTAGTATGATTTGTACCTGAGCTCATCAGAGTACTGCTTCTTCTTAAGGCCACTAGAGAGACTTTGGCCTTGGGATGAAATCCTAGGCTTTGCTGTCACATGCAAGGATGAGAATAGGTGTGTCAAAGACAATGAAATAGCAGGTGAATTAAGGGTCTGTTCACTGATGGGGGCACGATTGTCAGCAAGCATGGATGAGCAGCTCTCCTGTGTCTGTCACTGTACAGGGCTCCAGAAATGTAAAACTGAACAAAACAACACTTCTTGCTCTCAAGGAGCCCCGAATCTAGTGTAGAGAGGAGCCCATGTATTAGGGTAAATGATACTATGCTCTCTAATATACAAACACCCTCTGCTCAATGGCTTAACACTGTGTAAATCTACTTTTTTTTTTGAAGATTTTATTTATTTATTTCAGAGAGACAGAGATAGTGAGAGAGAGCATGAGTGGGGAGAAGGGGGAGAGGCAGGCTCCCCGCTGAGCAGGGAGCCTGACGGGGGACTTGATCCCAGGACTCTGGGATCATGGCCTGAGCTGAAGGCAGACGCTTAACCAACTAAGCCACCCAGGCATCCCTGTGTAAATTTGCTTCTTAGTAGGGAGTGGTCTTTGTGTGGTCACTCAGTCACAGGCTTCTCCCATGTGTGTTCGCTTTCTCCTGTGGCTGTGAGGTCGTCTGCTGGACCCTGGATCAGATCACCAGAGGAGTTACAGGTCAGGACAAGGAACGACATATGTCACCTCTGCCCCACATTCTGTTGCCCAAAAGTTAGTCACAAAGTCATATTTAACTGCCAGGGAAGCTGGGGAACACGGGGCAGTGCTGTGCCTCGGAGGGACAGAAATGCATTCTAGGGAACACATATGCCATATTATGTTCAGAAAAGGGACCTTAATCAGTGCGGAGTTACGAGAATTTACGAGAACAAAGGTAGAATACAATGCATGCTGGAGGCCAAAAGAAGGAGGGTTGACCTGAGCTGGGGTAAGCTGACACAGGGTAAGGAATTCCATTAATGGCAAATATTAAGCTTTGATTGCAATGCTGGGTTCGATAAATCCTTATAGGATAAAAAGAACTAAAATCTTTCTTAAATTATGTTAAATGAAGCCTCAGCTACTTTATAATACAGAACCATAGTGGCTTTTTAAAAAAAGATTTTATTTATTTATTTGAGAGAGAGAGTGCATGCACGAACAGGGGGGAGGGGCAGAGGGACAAGCAGACTCCTCACTGAGCATGGACTCAGGGCTCCATCCCAGGACCCCAAGATCATGACCTGAACCGAAGTGAGACACTTAACTGACTGAGCCACCAAGGGGCCCCACCATAGTGGCTTTTTAAATTGAGATTTTTATTGAGATAATCGTTGATTCACATGCTGTCGTAAGAAATAATAAAGGGCAATCTTTGTGCACATTAGGCAGTTCCACTTACTGGTACGATTTTGAAATAACTACAGCAGAACATCGCAAGCAGGATATTGACATTCATATAATCTACACAACCTCCCGAATCTATTCACATTTTCCCCATTTTATTTGTACTCCTGTATGTGTATTGGCGTATTTATTGCTAACCATTTTTATCACATGTGTAGGTTCGTGTATCCACCACCAAGTACAGACAAATCCATCACCACAAGGACTCTCCTCAACTCCCTTTTGCCACCGCCTCTGTTATTAACCTCTGATAACCACTACTCCTAACTCCATTTCTAAAATTTTGTCATTTAAAAAATGTTATACAAATAGAATCAAGCAGTGTGTAGCCTTAGAGGATTGGCTTTATCCCCCACTCAGCATAATTTTCTGCAGAGTCACCTAAGTTGTGTTTATTAATAGTTCCTTCCTTTTGTTGCTAAGTCCTATTCCACGGTTTGAATGTACCACAGTTTAACCATTGGCCAATTGAAGGACATCTGGACAAATTCCCATTTTGGGCTACTGCAAGGAAAGCTGTTATGAACATTCCTTTACAGCTTTTTTTTTTTTGAAGAACATTAGTTTCCATTTCCCTGGGGTGGATGCCCAACAGTGCAATTTCCTAGGTTATATGGAAGTTGTATGTTTAATTTTATAAGAAATTACTAAATTGTTTTTCGGAGTGGCCGTAGAGTTTTACATTCTCACCAGCAGTGTAGGAAAGATCCAATTTCTCCACATCTTAGCCAGCATTGAGCATTGTCATTATTTTTCATTTTCATTTTTCTGACAGTTGTGGTTTTGATTTGCATTTCCCTGATGGCTAATCATGTTGGATATCTCCACCTGTGCTTATTTATAAACTCTATATCAGAACCATAATGTTTTTTATTTGAAACAGACTTTAGAAGTTTTCTAGTTCTTACAAATAACTTCTTTTTACTTTATTTTTTTTTTAATTCTGGAAAATTCCTATTGATTCTTCTACACCCCATCTAAATGCCCCATTTTCTTTGAAGCCCTCTTTAATCCTGAAGCCTGAGTTAATTAAACCCTTTCTGACTTGCAGAGGCAAAGTGAATCTCTGTCTTCCCTGGATTCCAGTTTGTTTCTTCTTCTGTTGTACCAGTAATCAAAGGGTGTTTTCATTAAGGCACTTACCTGTCTGTGCTTTCCACTAAACTGGTCCCTGGGGGAAGGGACTGCCTTATATATTTTTTTGCCTCCCCAGAACCTAGTATGGTATCTGATGCATTCAGATACTTAAACCTTTTCAGTGGGTTTGGGTATTGCATTATGTTCTGCCTCTTTCCCAAAAGGACTTGTGTGTCTACTTTTTGGTAGACACTGCTCGGCGCTTTCATAAGTGTTATTTCATTTAGACCTCCCCACCAGCCTGAGAAATAGGGAACTTTAACTGTATTTTGCAGATAACAAAGCAGAAACTCAGCAAATTAAGAAATTTGAAAATTACAATCCTAGTAAGCGGCCCAGTTGTGGATCTTCCTGTTGCTGTGGCATAGTTGCCCAGAGGGGGCGCAGCTGAGTTGTATTCCTTCCCCTGCACCATTTTGGTGGCGCAACTGCTCCCATCCCATTCATTGATGACTGTAGAATTTTTTCATGCACCATACTGTCTGTGCTTCCCTAACCGATGCCTAATTCAAAATGGGCAATAATCATTGCTACACTTACTCTCCTGTCCCACTCTGTTCTGAACATCACCTTCTGCACCAGCCCTGAGGCTTAAAGTTCCTATTAACCTCACCAAACAATTCCCCATTCCCCAGTGGTCTTCATTCCTTATAGTGACTCCTGTGCCCTTGGCCTTCAGGTTCTCTCTTCATACTTCACCTCTGTTTTTTCCTGCATTCCTCCAGTTTGAGGCTACCCATTTCTCAAAGGAATTAGGTTCCATCTAACTGAACATTTTGAAGTCCTATAATGTCAAAGTGATGCAATAGGCTGTATGAAGAATGCAAAGATGGAGAAATCAAGACTTTCTGTGTCATGGTTTTGGCAAATGACAGAAATGTATTCACATAGACTAAAGCAAAAAAGAAAAAAAAGTCTTATGTAATTGACAATCTAGAGGTAGAACTTGCTGCAGGGATGGCTGGATCCAGGTGCCCAGCCAATGTTGTCAGGAATTTGCTTATCTCTCTCACTTGTTCTTTGCTTCTCTTGGTTCTGCTTCCCTCTGGGTTGGCTTTATGCTTAGCCAGCTCCTTGGCTCCATGAATTTTCTATCATTGGGAAATCATTCCAGAGAAAAGAGAACATCTATTTCCCAACAGCTCCAGCAAAATCCCTGGGATGAATTTTGCTGGCCTGACTTGGTTCTCATCCCCAACCTAGTTACTCTGGCCAGGGGGATGGAATATTCTAATTGATCAAGCCTAGTACACACCTGCACTCAGGGGAAAGACTAGCTTAATGGCTTAGATTGAGAAAGGGAGTGGTTCTCCCAGAGTGAAGAGACACAGATGCACAGAGCAGCCCAAACTAGTAGCTAACACCCAATGCAGAGAATATGACAGTAGTTCCTGCAAAAATCCCCTGAGACCTAGACAAGGAGGATTCCAACAACACTCCCTTTCTCTCCACTTCAAACAATGTAGACTGCATTTCTTCACTCATGCTCCTGGAATTCTGGACTCTCTGGGAAGATTTTTGGGAAAGAAATCCATGGCTACTGGCATCCTGAAATTTCTTGTTTCCAAATGACAACTCTATGGAGAGGGAACACCACATAGACAGTAGGTCAAAGATAAAGTGAGGTAATTCATAATTGGTTATTTCAGTTGATTTTTGTCATTCAGATTGCCTACATTGCATTAGAGGCCATGGACAGTGAAGAGGGGACAGGCTCCTTTCATCCTTTACAAGCATTGTGACCCAGAGCAACTCAGCCTCCATCAGCCTTGGTTTATCTACAACATGGAGCTGGTACGAAAATCCTATGTCAGAGGCCATGGTTTTACAGAGCAGTGGTGCTGAGCTGTCACAGGTCTGGCTCACATCATCAAGAAAAGCTAAATATTTAATACATACCATTTCAGATTAAGGGAGCATTTAGAATTGTCTAAGAAACAGCTTCTAAAGATGTCCATCTGGAAAAAAGAGAAAAAGATGAAAGTAAAACATTTCAATATGCTTCCAAAAAAAAACCTCATTCCAGTAGAATATTATCTCACCTATGTGGGTTCTAGGTAGTTCACTGACCTTTCCAAATTCTAAAAGATTCTAAACTTGTAAGTTTGGGTGTTATCTCTTACGTAAGGAAAATTATTGTGGAAAAACCATTTCTTCTTTTTGTCATTTGTATTTGGAGGACTTTATTTTAACTCTTCTCTGGGCCTCTGACTCTCCAGAGAAAGGAGAGGATTCCTTAACTCAGATGTAAAGCAGGAGAAAGTGACTTTCTGAAATGGAAAAGGAGACAAGAAAAGGGTACAATATATATACTTTTCTCCTTATCTCTAATTGGTGACATAAATATCACATTCTTCTAAATTATTCCTTAAGTGTTATGCACTATTGCCCTGCTAAAATAAAATTTAAACTTTGAAATTATTTCCAATATCAAGTAATAGGCTGAGACAGTAACATAAATTTGCTAACGTGTTTTTGTCAAGTTGCTGAGGAGCTCAACCCATGTAGACCACGTGGGCTCCAGCCCCCTAGTGCCCCCTGCCTATTTCTCACCTGGGACTGTTACAACTTTACCCCTCTGTTTATCAAGAGCACTGGAGGAGATAATGCTAAGTGAAATAAGTCAAGCAGAGAAAGACAAATATCATATGATTTCTCTCATCTATGGAACATAAGAACTAGGAAGATCAGTAGGGGAAGAAAGGGATAAAGAAAGAGGGGATATTCAGAGGGGGAATGAAGCATGAGAGACTATGGACTATGAGAAACAAACTGAGGGCTTCAGAGGGGAAGGGATGGGGGAATGGGATAGGCCGGTGATGGGTAGTAAGGAGGGCACGTATTGCATGGTGCACTGGGTGTTATACGCAACTAATGAATCATCGAACTTTACATCGGAAACCGGGGATGTACTGTATGGTGACTAACATAATATAATAAAAAAAATTTTAAAAAAACGTGTGCTTTCTTAATTCCTTGTGAATAAATGGCCATGCGTTTGCTCTCTCCCCTTTTTAATCCAGTGAGACACTGTTTATTTTACATTAGACTGCATTTATTTGGTATCATCAGGAAGCAAGTTCTGACTGGTGAAGGAATTTCAAGAACACTGTAAGTGTTGAAACTTCCAAGAAATGAAATATTGATGCAAATCTTTTCAAAAACATATCACACATTTCCATACTTTGGTTAACAACGAATTGACCAAATTTGAATTTTTCTTAACAAAGCAGTCAGGTGGAAATGTAGAGTAATGTCCCAGATGTTGAGTTTTATAGGCTCAATTTACTTTTATTTATTTTTGAACAACGATTTATCGAATACCCATTATGTTCCATACACCCTTTGGTGTCTTTAGATTGAATTCCTCCCAATCGCCACAATACTGAGGTGACACAAAATATCTACTATATAAGAAACAAGGAATACACATTTTCCCCTATGTTAAACATTTGTTAAAAATTAATTTCAGGAAGCAAGAGAGAAAATTTAAAAAACACAGTCAAAATGTACTAAAATTTTGATATATTATATGATCTATGTTCAAGCCATTTTATCTGGTTTGCTCAGTTCTGGCAACTTTTACCTTCCTGCGCAGACTCCAACACAGATGTACAGCAGAGGAAGTAAAAATGTATCGGAGACTGATGGGATAATTGTAGCAAGGAGCAAGAATGTCCCTGTAATGGGATGTAGGGAGCAATGCTCTGCTTTCTCAAGAATAGACTATATCTGATGAAATGTAAACTTAAATGAACCTTTCGGCTCATCCTTGACACTCGAGTTCTGTGGGGAAGCAACCAGCAGAGGCGACAGCGTCCAGGTGAGCGGCTGGTGTGAGTCCTGCAGCCCTGAAGCCCGCTGATAGATCGCAGCAAGAATCAGCTGAAGGAGAACCACCAATTCCGGTGACCAAGTCTTGACTTGAACGGGAACTTCGAGAAATTGCAAAGAGCAACTGAAAAAAATCTTTAAGCATCTTACAAAATCTAATTAGAAAATAATTGGCCATCGATCACTTGATATGGCAAAGGCCGGAAGAAAAGAGCAATACAACAAACAGGAAATAATTTAGGTGATTGGGGGTAAAGTGTAGCTAAATGATGAGGTTAAGAAAGGTACCAGGAAAAAAAGGGGTCTGCAAACAGTCTTCCAGGAGGAAAATGGTTCAAGCAGAGGAATGACATAAGATTTACATTTATAAAGATGACAGGCAGTGGTGTGAAAGCGGAAAGGAGAGAGTGAAGCTAGGAGCAGCAAGAAGGACATTTAAAAATAACCAAACTCAGGCAACAGGATCTGATGGCTTGCATGAGGTACTGACTTTGGGAATGGAAAGAGACATGGACAGGTTGTGGCAACATTTGGAAGGTCAAAGCATTACAACCTCTTATCAGGGGAGAATCTGAGAGATATGTCAAGAACGATGCCTTGACGTTTCTCTTTGGGTGAGCCATAATAGGCAAAAGCGATAGGATTTGGAACACTTTAATGCATGCCACACACCATCATATATATTTGTCTTTCTAATTTTACTGCTTTTTGAAACTGTACAGAAAGCACTTACAGTCGCAGCTTCTGTCCCTGAAATTCAGTTGGACCGGCATTTACGTGGTATGTTTGATCTGCAATGCCTGCCCCTATCTGGAACTTTAAAAGCAGACCTGAAATGTTTATAAGTCTGTGGAACACATGGAAATTCACATCTAAGCTTAAATTTAACGTATCTTTTAATTAGCAGTTGGTCTATATGGTTCTCCTATTCTGTATGTTTTTGAAAAGTTATTTTTAGGGACTTAAAATTCCTAAAATTTGTTGTGTTTAGTTGAGAAATAGGTCACTGGTGGCCAGAACTTATATAATTGAGTTCATGGAGAAATAATTTGATGAAATTAATAAAGAAACTTAATGTTCTCTAGGCAATTGTATGCTGCCAATGTGCTAAATCTTTGTCTGTTAACTTATTAAATTATTGTTTTATGAATCTTCTGGAGGACTATATTCAAATTGAATGTTTTGCCAATATTAATCCCCTACTGGTGGTTCTACCAAAGAGTTCTCTTTCAGGGACAGGTCTTTTTCCTTGGGGAAGTAAATAGAGTCAGTGATTTACTGATAAAGCCACCCAGTAGATACATCATCTCTGTCCCATATATCAATGTCACGGGCAACAGCTTGCCTTACTAAGTGATTCTGCAGTGTCTTCTCAAAGACTGTTTTGTTTAGTAATCAGATCGAAGTGCCAACATGCATATTTTTTAGCATCGTATGAATTGTTTTCATCTTTAATAGCACAATTAGTTCAGAGACATGTCTGTGGAATGGTTTCCGCGCTGAAATTTTATCCCACCATATTGGTCTACTTAAAAAAACGTTAGCCGTTCATCACTTGTGTGTACTTGAGGACGAGTTATTTGCAACCTCCTTTGTATTGAAAACTGAAATGTTCTTGTTACCAATTAGGAGAATTTTCATATTTGCAGCTCTTCCTAACTGACCAGTCTTTAATTTGATGTTAATTATCTAAATGGTTGGGGAAACTAGGCTGCTTTTCTGTTTCGTGCTATTAAGTGGCATTAAACATTCCCTCCAAACCCTTGAACATGGATTGTGAAACTGATGAGTGATGGCTTTGTGCAAATTTACATGGGGGTGAGTAGAAAACCGTAAAGGAAAAGGGCCCCTTTGATGATGACTGACAGCTAATGACAGAGCCTTCCGTCTTGGTTTAAAAAAGGAGGTTTTACTGAGTGGGTAGTTCAGTTTAACATCTTTGTAGGTCGATCCTGGAAAGGACTTCAGGAAGACAATTGGAAGGACACAGAATTTTTTTTAAATAAAACATTAAGAGGAAGAAAAGTTTTTTAAAATGATATTTGAAGAACAGGTTACTGATTTTCTTATTGTACTTGTGATGCAGGCATTTTAGCAAGTTCCATTTCAAACTGTTTCTCTGTAGAAGCATGTTATGCTATGTACATAATCTTTGGAAAGGAATTCTACTTGCAGCATATTTTTTTCAAAGGCTTTGCATTTCTGCATAAAAAGCTTATTAATTATTTGTAGCTGCTTGTCATCGAGTTCTGATAATAGAAGGCTGGTCAAGGATAATAATTACCACTTCACCTTTTTGGATCATATATATCCACTATTCCTAGTGCAATATTACCCAAAGCATCTCTCCTCTCCCTGTACACAGGACCAAAAGTGCAGGCACATCATTTATTGATAAGACAAAAAGAATGTAATGAAATTATCAATGTTCTTGAATTAATTATGAACATGATTAAGAAAGCTAAAATCTCAGGAGCCAGGATCTCATTACCCATTCAGTCTTAGGGATTGCTTTCATTCAGCTAGGCAAAAAGGCTTTGAGCAGCCCCACAATTGCCTTTCTCTCATTTATTTGTGCTCGAATTAAGGTTTATTTGTTTTCTGTTTTCTTCTTCTTCAGATTGTTTCTCTGTCTTTATCCGTTTAACAAACTGTTTCCTCCTGTATCTCAGAAGGATGCCCCTATAGGGCCTACATCTCTGTCTGCAGTCTGCACACCTTCTTCTTTTGAGTGCATTTCTCTCAACTCATTTTACTGGAGCTCCTAAATATCTCTCAAGGTAAGTCTGAGAATGTAGCCAAAAAGTTCTTTCAGATTTATGTCTGCAGCTATACAACAGTTCTGTCTGAATCCCATTCAGCTAGGAGTCTTAATGACATCATTATTACGCTGTCTGTACTGGGCTAGATTTTACTTGGAGCCTGCACTGTATTATTACTTATCTTCCTTTCTGTGTGAACATACTATAAATAATACTTATTTAAGGTGGGGGAAATGATACAAAACTAACAGGGAAATACATTTTTTTATTCAAATCAAATTTCCAAGGGGAGTATAAATAATCAGCAAAAAGGAAAATCCATTTAAAAGCTGTGTTTGGTGTACAGATAGCCTAACTGTTCTGGAATTCCTACCCTCTCATCCTTGCTGTTATAACGGAGTTGAGAAGGACAACTGAAATATAATACTAGATTTAGATTTAAGTAAAATTTTCCAAATGTTCCCTTTTTAAAGGCCTTCTGAATTTCTGGGGTTGTAATTTCCAGTGCAGAGGAATATTGAATTGGTGTCTGATAGAAAATATCTTGAAATTGTCCTAATGGCACCTGACTGTTTTTTTTTTTTTTTTTTTTTAATTGACCAAGGGTGATTTGGCAGCAAACTTTTCTGAAATGTATTAATAGGTCATTTATAAGCAAGGTCATTGGTAAAGGGAAGGTGCTACCAGCTTGCATTCTAGATTCTAGAGGCACATCCAGACTGATTACAAAGATGACACATTTGCATGTTATTTTGGTTTCAATATATTAATAGAGGGTTCCTATTCTTGTATAAGAGAATGAAGTATTACAAAGATAAGACAGGGAGAAGTATAGCTTTAGGCCACTGAATAAATATGGTATATGTGATACTAAATCCATTGATCCTGGTTTTCTTTAAAGTGATGGTTTGATAAGATTGCTAAAACATCCAGGAATCTGAATGCATAAAATCATTGAAAAGCCAAAGTGTGTTGAAGTGATATGTGACAAAGTGATTTGATTATAGCACACGAAATATAAAAATGCCCATCCCTTAAATCTTAAGAACAACTTTGACATTTGAAGATTTGTTAGAAAATGTGATTAAATAACACAAAGGAAGAAGCCTACTTGCCTGGTTCTATAAACCTGCAGCCTCTGGCTATGATATTTAAGTAATTATGTATGTTACATAAAAAATGTTTGTTTCATATTAACTAAATATCCAAGGTATTTAAAGTATATTGCTGGAATATTCTATGATTCATGAATATTGTATATTTTAATCTGGGGGCACAGTCAAGATTTTGGTCCTTGTATGTTTTGTGTTGCCTTTTGAGTTTTATTAATTTGATAAGCAAATGATTATTGGCGCTGACTGAAATTACAGTTGCTAAGCAAGGCATCATTCTTATGTGAAGTACATTCATTGAGATAGGTGATTTCGTTTGAAAGGGCAAAAATGCAAAAAAGACACGAAATCTTGTTTTCAGACATCAAACAAAAATAGCAGTAAAGATAATTTTCTCACTTTATGAACCCAGAGTGCCAGGGAAAAATAGCATGTTTCTTGAGTAGAAGCTCCTCACACTTCATCTCATTCTGAGAAAATGGAAATATCTCTGAATTTCTTTTGATATTTCTTTCATATCTTATCAAAAAGGGAAAAATGAATCATAAAATATCCTGCATGCCGTTTCTACATGAAAGGCTGGAACAGAAGTCCCATGTGGCTCTCTCAAGGGGAAGCCTATTATTGTGGTTCTCTAGGTGGTGGTCTGCACTTCAGCAATTGGACACGAGCAGGTGAACGAGTTTGGAAGCTGAAATAGACACAAATAGCAGAAGAGAAGGAAGTGCTTCTCCAGCAGCAAAGTTGGTAAACAGCATTTTGCTTTTTAACTTGCTGCAATCTAAGGAATATACATTTTAAAACAATAGGATACCAAAAAAAAAAAAAAAATCAGTGCTGGAGCAGGCCAGCTGCAGTTAATTAAGGCAACCTGTAATAAACTTTTAAAAAGTTGCACTAGTGAAAAATGTCTAAATGCTGATCTGAGAAAAAATGAAAAGCATGCTTCCGTTTTACAACGTACCGTCAGAAGCATTGTGGTTTTCATGTTTTCCTTAATTTCTATTGCAATAAAATGAAATGCCAATTCCGTGTGTTATTATTAACTTCACCAAGTTCAGAGAGTTTGAAAACTAGCAATTGAATAACAGGGGAGAAGTTCAAATATTTACCTAATTTTCTGAAGGCAACATTATGCCGGCGGGGTGGGGGGGGAGAAAGCAGAGATGATACCCAGAACTGTACGTAGCTGCATAGAACCAAATTTTGTTTTTCTGTACGTATCTGACTTTGACACTTTACACTCCCGATACTGAATGAAAAGGTGAATGTATTCAAATCTAATTGATATGGGAATAAAACATCAACCAAAAGTCAACATAACTAATCTTAAATATTTAATACATGACTACTGTTTTTGTTCATAGCTGGAATTAGCTCTGAAATCCAGAAAGTGCTAAAATCTCATATGTATGTGGAGTTATATATATTCACAAAGATGTCTGTTTGAAAGCACCAAGATATACTAGAGAAAGCGTTGGCAGGTGTTAGGAGATTTCTGTTCTGTCAATATCTAGTTGTGACCTTGGTAAGTCATTGACTCTCTCAAAGCCTCCAGTTTTCTCTCTGTAAAATTAGTGAGCTAAATTGATAATATTTAAGGCCCCCTCACACACCAAAATCTCTTATTTCATATCCATGCGTGTGTCTGTATAAATATATGTTCATTCAGGTGTACAAGGAAGCCTGAAATCTATCCTTAGCATTTATTTTCCCCACTGTTAGGATATTCAAGAGCACTTTTCATTCAGAACATACGAAAATCTAATATCGTCTGTCCATCGGACGTCCCTGCTAACTTAATTCCTGAAATGCAGGGCTTAATTTGCTCTTAAACATTCTTCCATTGGCATTTATGCTGATCTGTGCCTATAAACAGTGGGACTCGCTCCCCAGCAAATATGTCTTTTCACAAAATTCCCCAAGTGTAGAAGGGGAGTTGTTTTATCTTCTCATTGCTCACAGCAAGTTGTTGGGTCTTAGCAAATTGCTAATAGGCTCATTAAGCTCCTGCTCCGGCTATCTACCAAGCGAACACAGAATTGATCATTGCACCTAAAATTGGATTTCAGTTTTTGGTCAGGAGGCTCAATTCTGTCATCTTTCAGAGCAGCGGGATGTTTAAGAGCTGCTTAGTTTCGAGGGCAAAAAGTGGCGTTTGGCAGTCCGTGTCTTCCCCAGGAGTTTAAAGACGGGCTGTCTCCGGAGAGGGTGTGAGGGTCGTCTGCCGAGGGGGTCAGGTCTGCTCTGAATGGGTTAAGAACTACCTGCTTGAGATTGATTGGAATCAGTAATGGATCATCTCATAAAGCTGCTGTTACTAGATATTACCCTGCTATCTCGGTCCTCTGATAGCACTGATAAGAAGTGCTTACCGCAGAGGAGGCTCCTGGAGGACAGATACTGTTTCCCGTACCTCGGGGAGTAAAAAGCCATACTGCTGGATCAGTGACTTTTCCTAACAGCAAGTAAATTCAGGCCTTATCAAGTTACAGCACAAACTGCACTCATGTTTTATTATTCTCATTAGAGATTTAAGGACTAATTCCAGTTCTTAGCGCTTAGCAGTTTAATGTTTTCCATAGATAAGAATTAAGATTCTTCTGGGGGATTTTTTTATTTGCTAAAGCTTGCAAAATATAACGCGGTGATGCACTTACTGGAATGTAAGGCGGTAGATTTTCTAAATGTCCTGAACGTTGTTAAGGCATACATTTTAAAAATTTAAATCTAATGACCGCATTTTTCCAAGTTGGACACGTACCCATTCCACTGAAACATGCCTTTCTTTGTCTGGGAGCCCAAACCTGCTGTCCTTCTGGAAATGTGACATAGGAGGACTGGACTTCATGTCTCCAGAGCTTGTCTTTAATTGCTGTGTATTTTCTCGAAGTAAATTCACGTAATCGAGACCAAGTGTAGTGTCTGATTCCAAAGAAAACCTTGCACAAGATCTGTTTTGTAAGTAAACTTGGCTTTAAAGTATTTCCTTGAAGTGAAGCTAACTTTCCTTCTCAAACAGGTGGAGAAAAGCAGTGACTGTCATGTTCACTGCCTATCTGTGCTCAAAGGGATTACAACGTCGAATTTTAAAAATAAAAATCCAGTCTTACTTTCTGCTTGGGTACTCACGTCGGATCAGTATTATAGTGACTCTTCTGTAATGAGAGTCTGTTGTTGCCCAAAGTTAGTCTCCCTGACATTCTTGAAGAAAAAAAATCATTTTTGAATAAGAAAGTTTCAATGAAGTTACAATGTGATAACATTATTACTTCAGTTAAAGCTCAGTGATTAATGTCCTAGTTTTTGGTTACATGTACTGAACTTAGTCCTTTGTATGACCACTCTAGTATGAGAAACTGTCTTTTACACCTTGCTTTTCTTTGGTTTATCTTCAGATTTTTCATTACATGTGGCTCGTGGCTGTCTGGTACTTTCAGGGGCAGCCGAATTTCAATAGTGTCAGTCACGGAGACTATGGCTGTCAAGTTTCGGGGTTGTTTGGAAGAAAAGGTGTTCTGTACAAATGAAAGTTGTCGTTGTTAAAAAGGCCTTCATTGGCTGACACTTTGATATCCATTCTTGGAAAAATCTTTTCCTGAGGTGAGATCGTTCTAGAAGCATGGTCTACTTTGTGGCCGTTCGGGAATCCTGAGTGTGTCTACCTGGTGGGGTTAATAATATAATAATAAAAATAACAGCTATCATTTATTGTGTGCTAGGCACTGGGATAGATGTTTAAATGAATTATCTTCTCTACCCGCTGCTTCCAAGGAAATTCTGTGTGTGTTAAGTTTACCTTTTCCATTTTTTAAGACAGGGGAACCTATGCTAGCGAATGTTTTGCTTATTCCTGGTTTTGCAGGCTTTGTGCCTGTTTATGCCCCAGATTGTTTTTCCCTTTTAGCCAGTGATACTCTGTCTGCCAGAAAAATTTAACATGCTTGTCCCAGTTACATTACTGGGTGCAATCCTCCCTTATACAGGAAATAAATTTATTATGAAGAACTCCCAGTAGAAACCTTGGAAAACTTACACAGAGCTGTGCTGTGTCCAAAATGCTGTTCAGTAGGTTTTCCAAAGCGCCCAGGTAACAGCTGGTGCAGGCCATGTGCCAGCTCTGACAGCCCATATGCTCTCTTTAGTGCAGTAATTATCTCAACACAAAACTCTGATAGCCTGGTCTACTGGGTCCAGTTTCCCTAGGTTAAATTGACTCAGTGGCTTTGTTAGTAAGTTCCTTTGGCATAGTAAGAACTTCATCAAGAGTTTAAGTATTGGGCTAGGCCTCAAAGACCAATATGACTGCTACTTTCAAGACAGGTGGCTTATTAACCCGGAGAGATTCTGAGTGGCAGGTCGTTAGGCTCTCACCCTGCAGCAGCACTCTGGTTAAAGGGCTGTTGTTGTTTCTACCAGATACTCTGCGTAGGGGTGATGGTTAGCTCATCTGTTTCGGGAGACAGGCTAAGAGTTTAATTTTTGTATTTCAGTTCCAAAACAGGCACACGGATCTTTCCTGTATTTCAGTGGTCATGCTGGGAATGGAAGGGTTGGAGTGAGGAATGATGGGGTAGGAGAAGAGATGAAGAAAAGTGAGTATAGATCAAATCAAATGGGTATAGATTTTCTTAGAGCATCACAGAGAAGACTTTCCTCTCTTTTCATCTTCCCATGTCCTCTGAGATCTTAACAGTTCCTCCATGTGTGTAAACTTCACATTTTGGAGGCCTGGAATCCATATTTGTAAGTGATTGGTTTCCCCCCCTTCTTTCCTCCCTCCCTCCTTTCCTCCCTCCCTTCCTCCCTCCCTTCCTTCCTTCCTTCCTTCCTTCCTCCCTCCCTCCCTCCCTTCCTCCCTTCCTTCCTTCCTTCCTTCCTCCCTTCCTTCCTTCCTTCCTTCCTTCCTTCCTTCCTTCCTTCCTCCCTCCCTTCCCTCCCACCCTTCCCTCCCTCCTTCCCTCCTTCCCTCCTTCCTTCCTTCCCTCCTTCCTTCCTTCCCTCCTTCTCCCTCCTTCCTTCCCTCCTTCAATGCCTCCTCCCTTTCTTTCCATTCCTTTCCCCCTTCCTTCCTTCTTTCTTTACTTCTGAGAAACACAAACATCCAAAGCACCAGTTGTCATGAAACTATAGATACAGCCCCGCAGTTACAGTACAGAAAACTTCCCATAAACTGAGCAGCCATGATCTTGAAAAATGTTTCCCGGGATGAAATCAGAGTATTCAGCCACCAGTGCTTGAAACTAAATGAAGGTGACGTGATATTAGCATTTCAGCTTCTTTTCTGTCTTCTGCTCTTAGCACAGACCTTAAATGATGACTGTTCTTGGTGTGACATGCTTTATGGGAGGCACAAATTTAAACCTCGCTTCTGGTCTATTCGGATGATACCATATGCTCATACTGTTAGCGAGAAGGTTGAGGGACTAGGTCTTTTGGCCAAGATCGGCCTTCCCTTCAGTGTGCTTAGTTTGTGGGAACAACACAAAGGCCTGTTTTTCCAATGGACCTCTTATGGAGGATGGTCTCCGATACCCCTCAGAGGAGGGCTTGCCTTATGCCCATTTGAATCACAAAGTGGCAAAAAGTAATTAGATTACCTCAGTTATTCCTGAACCGAAAGAAGGATTCCAGCCAGAAGGGCTGTCTCCTTTGTCAGTACAGCTTTCATTTCTCGTGTTGAAATGCAATTGTGAGGTAGAGAGGAATGCACTGACGTGAATGAAATGTAAGGTCCAAGAGGGACTGGGTTATACCTTATAATTCTACGTAACCCCATAGCACCCATAGAGTTTTGATCGTCGGGTTTTTTTCATTCTTTATCCAATAGAGGCTGAGCTGGTTCTGGCCAGACCTTGCCTGTCTCGTTCATTCCTATAACTTCCGAGGGCAGAGCGGTGCCCGGCAAGTAAATATTTGCTAAACGAATAAATAAATGGATTGAAGTCGGCTCTTTTATTTATGGAAATGAGTCCAGCTGTGAGTGGCAGCGTACAGTCTGGGGTGGGTAGTGCTGATAGGGACAACGGGGTCCTGAGTGTCGAGCTGTCCAGCGGGGTGGGAGGGTCAGACTCTCTTGGTGACAATTTCTGGTTTAAAAGATACTAGGGAAGCTCTGAGTACCCAAAGCCCTTTCCAGTGACCAAGGTCCAGGGGCAGAACATGACCAGGGTTGATTTATTTCCAGCTGGACTCTAGTTGAAATTGGTTCACTATTAATGTAATATCATTGCATTATTGTGTTTTCAATTTGATAAAGCAAATTATAACCCCAAAGAGCTTCTATAGAACGCTAGATCAGCTAGTTTATAAAAACCCAAACACGAACCTTTGTTATTTAGTTTTCAACTACAGGTAGTTATACTTCTGAAGTCATTATTTATATGTTGTCAGGAGTACTCACCAAATTTATTGACTTGTACATTATTCTTTGCAAATAAGTTCTGGCTGCTCTCTGCATATTATAATTAAAACGACAGGGACTTTAATCATTTATGAAATTTTAAACTACATACTGAATATAAATGTATCATTCAATGTGATAGAATGAATTAAATTCATCACTGTCAAATAACTGTATAAAAGATGAAATATCTCTCATCCCACATCATTAGCTTATTAAAAAAAAAAAAAGAACCAGATTTGCAAGCATTGTAATAATACTTTTATGGTCCTTTAAGGACGCTTTGAAAAATTAAGACATTTGGCATATACAAGAAAATTACTTGTGACCAAAATTTGGTTCCTAATTTTATCTGGGAAAGTTCTATTTGAATTTGGTGATGAAGGGTAACATTTGCCTAGTTAGAATCAGATAGATGGAAACTCTTCTACAGAGACAAAAAGCATATTTTACCACTAAGATGTGAATATGTGGATGTAGATGAAATAGAGTTTTGGCAAACCAAAGTATTTATGCAATATCCTTGAGGTAGGTTGAAAGGGTAATCTGGGATGGGAATGTAATTGAAATATTCATCTGGTGCAGGTAAGTAGCTGGCATTTGCTCAGTTCTCAACCAAGCTTTTGTGTGTATCCAGACACAATGTCAGCACCTGTACCTCTAAGGAAAACAAAACCAATTGGCAGGCAATGATTCTGATAATTATTTTCGTTCTCTAGTTTGCTATGATCATCACTATTTTTAGCTAATATCCATACTTGTTTGGTACTATTGGATTCAACTCAGAATAGACCTTACTAGAAAATTTTATAGCAGAACTCTTTCTAAAATGTAAAAATCTCTGTCACTCATTGATTTATTTCAGGAAAATATGAGCTATGGACTTTTTCATCCTTTTCCTCCAATCTGAGTCTTCTCAAGTTTTAATTATTTTGCCTGTGTTTCTTGATTTCCATTATTTCTTGGGCAGGACATTTGTTAATTCATTGATTGATTTATTTGTTCATTTAATAAACCTTCATTGAGCTTGGCAAGGGGTAGAGGGCAGGGTAAAAAGGGGCTTGGTTTTGGGGACAAGATGAGAATCTGTACCCCTCCTCTCACGGAATATCTATCTGTCTAATGGAAGGTACATGAGTCTTGATAAACTCTGAAATGGGCAGTGCTTTCACAAACTTATGGAATTAATTCATTAATTAATTTTAGGAAACAAAAGTATAAACTCAGTAAGGCACTTAAACCTATCTTTCTACTTCTCCTTTTGTTTAATCCAGTTCCCAGTCAGACAACTTCATGCAATATTTCCAACCAAATGTAAGGAAACATGACATGGTTAGAAGGATACATAAGCCTTCTGTGGTGTGCCAGGATACACAATGTATTTTTATATAAGTTAAAATGGGAAGAAAATCTCTAGCCCAGGCAAAATACAGTACTGTGGAAACCAAATCTCTTAAGTTTTCCCAAGTCAGTGTTATCTTCAGTGATATTTTATCTTGTCAAGATTTTAGATGGGGTATTTCGAGAGTCTAGTTAAATGGTATTCAACTCCTTCTGTTCGCTGAACTATCGTGTTCTTGTCCCATCACACCCCAAACTAGGAACATCAAGGTAATTTAGAATTTTACATATTGTTATATTAGCGACAAGATACCTGATTGACCTGTAGTCACTTAAAAACTCTTCTTGATAAATAAGACTTTTGGTGGGGGGAGGGGGCAGAAGAAGGAAATGTGTATAAGACTTGGGGATGTGAAGCAAACACGTGTTGCTGTGAATTAATATACCCTGCCCTAACAGAGCCTCTTAAGAGCTGAGTACCAGTGCAGCCTGGCTTTTATTTTATGATAGTAACTTCAACTGTATTTTAATCAGCAAGTTTGAATAACAACAAGACAATGAAAATGACTGTAGTAATTAAAAAGAAAACACACACACACATACACACACCAGAGAGCAGAATCAATAATTCAAAGAAATATTTTAGATGGAAAAATTTGTTACGAAAAGTATTTTTGTTGCAATGCGCACTATTATCCCTACAACACATGGGCTCCTGTCTGTGAAATGCATTCCATACGCATTTTGCCTGCCTTTAAAAACGGCATTACCACTTCCTTTGTACACTTTCTTGCTCATACTTTTTTGCTTGTGTTTGTTTTCCCAAATCAGTGTTTCCTCAGCAGGCTGCTTCAGAAACTTCTAGCAGACAAGTTTAATACTTAGCCTGATCATTAAGAACCTGATATGAAAATTACCAGACTGTTCGAAAGCAAAAAGCCTTCCTGAGATGCTCTGCCAAGGTTTCTAGCAGCCTATGGCTGTATCAGAGACCTGTCACCGTGTCCGGCGGTAGTTGTATGAAGTAACAAAGCCTGGCACAAGATAGAAAGATGCTGGCAATTGAGGCAGCGCTTTCTAATAGCTTTATGATAGGACCCTTTATACTGAGAAATTTTTATTGGGTTTGAAATAGAATTTTTTACAAAGTTGCCACAGAGTCGGCGTAGAGTGCATTTGCTAAACCCTTTCTATTCTTTTCCCCCTGCTTCTTAGTATTGTTTCAGAATAGAAGGTGAAGCTGTATTCCTTGGTGTGCAGTTTAAAGTCAAGAGCAGCAATATTTAGCACATGCTTGGGCAACCTTGTTTGAAATCCATGCCGCCCCTCTCTGGTGTTCTGATGTGCCTTTAGGGGATGCTTGCCTGTTTGTAGTTTGTTTTCTTTTGTTTAAGGTTTCAGCTACTGCATTGACTAATGATTATATAGCAGTAAACTCTCGTCCCTGCTAAATTCAGTAGTGATGCCTCAAAAGCATTTTTCCCTTGTGTGACATAAAACAATAAAAGAACTAGACAAACCCCTTTTGAGGAAGAATAATCCTTTGTTTAAATAAAAGAAAAGGCATCTCCTTGACGCCAGAGGGTGGAGAATTCAAATCAAAGGCTGAGCTAATTGATAAAAAATAAAACAAGTGTTAATTTTGAAAATTTTTTGAAGTTAGTTACTATTTGTCAAAATTGTTACTGACATAGCGATTTTATTTGTGCATACCTTCTTTATTATACTGATTCTACAATATTTATCACATTATTACTTAATAGACACCTCTGCTCTTCAGTCTAAACTCTAAATAATAAATCTCTCTTCAGAATGCTGTTACTAGCATAATTTATCAATAGAATTTTGGTCAGACAGTTGTCTTTTATTTCTTTGAAGACAGTGACATGTGACCGTTTTCCCTTGCATTTGTTCTTTAATAAAAAGTAAAGCAGTTCATTAAAAAATACGATTTATAATTACAACTATGACTAAAAATTAAAACAACCAGTAGATTTACATAATGCATATTATTAGCCTTTAGATTTACCAATGCCAAGTCCAAAGAATTTGAACGTGCCATTTAATTGTTCTCCCTGCAATTTTTTTAATGAGACTTGTGGCCATGATTCTGAGTGATAAATTCTTCTTGATTTGCCTCCGGTTGTCACTGGCCAAACCTTAGGGAACGAAAGATTAGTTACGGTTGCAAAAGACTTATTATTTTTAACTGGAGAATTTTTAATGTTCTTAACCCAGTTAAGCATAGAGTGAAGAATCTATCAATATTGTTGTCAGTTTATTAGAGAAAAAAAATTTTCCAAATTTTAATTTAGCCGGAGATGCTGTTCAATTTCTACCTTTGACTTAGACTAGAAATAAGATTGTATTAAATTAGTAGTTGACCCTGGTGCCTAAATGTCACATCGCTAATGTAAGAAAATTAACTTCTGATTGAAACAAAGATTTTGATCAATGACTAGGGTTTCAGCCCTCCTCCAGTTTTTTTTTTTTTTTAAGATTTTATTTATTTATTTGACAGAGATAGAGACAGCCAGCGGGAGAGGGAACACAAGCAGGGGGAGTGGGAGAGGAAGAAGCAGGCTCACAGCAGAGGAGCCTGATGTGGGGCTCGATCCCATAAGGCCGGGATCACTCCCTGAGCCGAAGGCAGATGCTTAACCGCTGTGCCACCTAGGCACCCCCAGCCCTCATCCAGTTTTTAATAGCACTTGTTTTTAATCACCCAAATCCTTGCAGAACAGAGGCAGACTGTACCACGATTTGCAGATGCTTGGTTCTGTGGTGAGATTAATATGCATATTCATAATTTTAATTCCAAATTTCAAAACTCCAAGGAAAAAAAGTTTTTTTGTTAAGTTTAAGTAATGAATCTAAGAGACTACATTCAGGCCACAAAATAGTCCAAGTTGGCCCCACACACAGGTGCTCCCAGTTTGAACATCATGCCTGGCTTTTCTGCGGAGACTCGAAATGGAAGAGCAACGTCGAACACAGGTGCAAAACCCCGCATCTGTGAGGGACAGCCCGAAACCATGGCTTTCTCCTGACCGTTTTCGGCTTGTAAACCTCATCCTCTGTGGAGCACCTGTGTCAGAACCAATCAGAGATGTGTATAAATGTTATCAACACCTACACATCATTACTTATTCATCAACATCAGCACCAAATATTGATGCAAACATGCAAGAGTGGGGTTTTTTTTCCTTCCTATGGAGCTGCTCTTTCCTGAAGCTCGTGTCCATTTGCCCCATGGCTGATGGGAAGAAGGAAAATCCACAGACAAAATTTTGGAATATTTCGGGCTTCCCACTCTGAATTTGTGTTGGTCTCACGTTTTAATCTCGAAATCTCATTCCTTCGGTGGGAGAAACGGAGTGCACACAAAAGGTTCAAACACCTTGATTGCCTGACGGCCTAATGGCAATAATGTCATACTTTTTGGGCTCCGTTTATGCAGGCGCTTCCTCCCCTGGTCGGCTGGGGCCTTCTCGCCGTTTGATTAGCACTCAAAGAAGCTGCATTTGAAGGCGTGTAAGGTTTTGTTTTTCGATAGCAGCAGCAGCAGGATCTGGCTTCCTGGCAAACTCCACAGGCATTTGGGTTAGTGGCTTTGTATTTGCCTCTGGGTCTTTCCTGCACAGGGCTGGGGAGGGGCTATTGAGCTGTTAGAGGCTTTGGAAACCATTTCTTCTTTGACAATTTAAATTTATGTGGTTTTTAATTGTCTGTAAACAAAGCCTTTTAAATCTAGCACTAAATCTCCATCGAGGTCAGCTGGCATCCAGAGGGATGGTTGCTGATTTAGCTGGGAGTCTGCTTTTCTTTTCCTAAAAAACCCCTCTCAATCAGTTTATTGTCCTCTAAGAGAGATACACAAAACACACAAATCACTTGGCCCCTCCCCCCCACTTTGAATGAATAGATAAAAATCCATCTGTTTTTTTATCTGCCTGTTTCGAGGGGCCAAATTTGTGTCCTTTGTAAAAAAAATGGCCTTAGCGATGCCATTTCCTCGCAAGCAGCTAGGAAGGTTGACCAACACTTAGGTTTTTAGTCAGCGATGGTGATAGTTGAGAAACTTGCAGCCTAGTCTCGGTTCTAAACGGTCACTAGGTAGGGATCATTCATGTGAAGAATCAAGAGCTGGAGATGTAGTACAGTAAACGTGTATTGCTTATCATGGTTCACAGAGTGTTGATCACATGACTCGGTAAAAGAAAAAGTCATTTTAAAAAAGTGGGGAAAACGGTGGAGCAGTGCAAGTGTTTGGTTTTCCCCAGGTAGATGGTCATACAACTGACCAGAGTCTTTCAAAAATGTAATGAAAGGTACATGCCCAGGAATGTCTGACTGGAGGTTCCTGGCTTCTGGGAGCTGCAGAAAACCTGGGCCACAGTTCCTGTCTGCGGCAGGCTGGGCCCTGGCCTGGGCTGCTCTCTGCCCGCCTCGGTCCGGATCCTGCGCGCTCCCTGTCACAGTGCTCCCATTTCTCTGAACAGTGCTCCCATTTCTCTGAACAGCTCGTCCTGTCTCAGTGGCAAGCGAGAAAAAATCAACCGTTACAAATGAGAAGAGACACAGAGCTCTTAGGAAAAAAGGAACATAAAACCCACCGAGCAACTGTGTTCGAATAAAAGCTGTCACTGCTGAGCGAACTGAAGATTTCAAACTCCGGCACAGGATTCCGGTTTTGAAGCAGCCTTGGCTCAGCGCTCGCGAGGAATAGAGAGGAGCTTTCAGATAGTCCTTTCTTTGTCTCCTAGGAGCCCTCTGTGCCTGCTTGGAGAAAGAACCATAAAACCAAAAGGAATACCTCTGCTTGCTTTCTCTAAACGTATCTGGATATGTGAGTTGTTATCTCAGAGAGAGAGCTGATTTTTTTCCTTCCGGGTCTATTTCTGATTTTCCGTGATGCCGGATAATAAAAAGGAAACCGCCTGTATTTTCAGAAGAGACTGGGTTGGATTCCTGACTTGGCTGGTTCTGTGTCTTTGCACAAATTACTAAATTTTTCTGGTCACGTTATTCTCCCCTGTAAAATGGGAATGATAATATCTGCCGTGCAGGGTTGAAGTATGGGCTAAAATTAGATAATTTAGAACATAATTTCTTTCGGTACCTGGCACCTATTAGCATCAAAAACATTCTAGACCCAGAAGTAACTTGAGAACAAAACAATAAACGACAAGCAAAACGACAACAAAAACAGACAAAACGAGAGAGAGAGAGAGAGAGAGAGAGAGAGAAGCCCTAGTAAATAGGAAGACTATTCAGAGTGAATCTCCAAGACATAAAACGATGGGAATTAGGTTAGGACTTTAAAAGTCATGGATTAGGATAAAAACCCCATGCTAGGCTGTCGCTGGTTTAGATGACGTGAACAGGGTTTGGTGCTTGAAAAATAGTTCATTAAGGAGAGCAGATGTCTGAAATGGAGCAGAGATTGTCCTCCCGATGCAGAGATGAAAAAGTTTGAAGCATGAAAATTGTGATCAACAGAAGCTGAAAAGCCGAGCAGCCCCTGGTTACCACCGAGGCAGTGGGCCGTGGCCCCTACCCTCAGGGCCCTTGAACGCTTTACGGAAGGAGACAGTGGAGGGAGAAAGGCCACCCCTCCCTCTAGTTTCTTCCTGCCCGTGTGGGTCTGGCCTGCCTGGTGCTTGTGCAGCTCCATCTGTGGGCGCGCATCCAAGCCAGGTAAGCCCCCCTCCACCCCTGTGCAGTTGGCTTTGAAGATGCACAGACCTTATTTCATTGAACTGTTTTGCAATAAAGTTACTCTCGCTGGAATTTCAAGGCCATTCAGGATGAAAACGTTCGGGAAGCTAGATTCCTACTTCCTTACCCTAGAGTCTCAGTGCAAGTTCGTTCGTTCATTCATTCATTCATTCATTCATTCATTCATTCATTCAACTTCTATTGAGCATCTACTGAGTGCCAGACATGGTGCTAAGCTTTGAGCATGAAACTGAACTACAGAGACATGTTGTCTGGCCTCTAAGGGATATAATTACTTGGGGGCGGTGTTACCTAACCCTACCAGCATCCGTCCACACAGCCTCGGGGGCCTGTGGCTTCCCTGTTGATCAATATGCATCCAGCTGCCTTTGCACAAGGCTGCACACCCGAGAGTTGCCTGGGCTTCTCCATCAGGATGTTAGCTAACTTCCAGTAAATCAGATACTCCATGTTTGGAGCCTGTGAGAAAATAGCTAGGTCGGGCTCAGAGGGGTTAAGACCAGATGGGAAAAGAAGATATCAAAAATAGGTGTCAAACAGTAAATAATAAAGATGAAATAAATTAGTGGATTGATGGGTAAATGACACATGAAACATATTTAGACCCTTGATCACTTTCTTCTCTGATTGTAATCTTCCTTTCTGGTTTTGTCTTATTCTATTCTGTTGGACTAGAATATTAATTCAAGATTATTAATAAATAATAGCAATTATTTAGCTTATCATCTGTTACAGCATATAATCATTATAAAACCAGGTATTAGTTATTCTTAACAAATATCTAATCATGTCAGAGAAATGTTTGTACTCTTTGACCAAATGCTCTCCATTTCTCTCACCCACAGCCCCTGGAAACCACCGTTATATTCTGTGTTTCTATGAATTTAGGTTTTTTTATATTCTACATTTAAGTGAAAACATACAGTATTTGTATTTCTCTGTCTGACTTATTTCACTGAACATAATGCCCTCAAGGTCCATCTATTTTGCTGCAAATGGCAGGACTTGCTTCTTTTTTTATGGCTGAATAATATTCCTGTGTGTCTGTGTGTGTGTGTCTGTGTGTGTGTGTGTCTGTGTGTGTGCATTTCATTCTCTTGCATGTGAATTTTTCATTTTCCCTACAGCACTTATTGAAGAGACTATCCTTTCCCATTGAATATTCTTGTCTCCCTTGTCAAATATTATTTGATGATATATGTGTGGGCTCTTGATTCTGTTTTATTGCTCTGTTTTTATGCCAATATCATACTGTTTAAATTATTATAGCTTTGTAATATAGTTTGAGATCAGGAAGTGTGATGCCTCTACCTTTGTTCTTCTTTCTCACAATTGCTTTGGCTGTTCAGGGTCTTTTGTGACTCCTTTAGGGTCGTTTTTACTATTTCTGTGAAAAATGTCATTGGAATTTTGATAGGGCTTATGTAGAATCTATAGATGGCTTTGGGTAGTATGAACATTTTAACAATATTAATTCTGATCTATTGAACATGGATATCTTTCCATTTCTTTGTGTCTTCTTCAATCTGTTTCATCAGTGTCTTTTAATTTTCAGAGCACAGAACTTTCACCTCCTTATTAATTCCTATGTATTTTATTATTTTGATCCTGGTGTAAATGGGATTATTTTCTTTATTTCTTTTATAAATAGTTTGTTGTTAGGTATAGAAATGCAACTGATTTTTGTATGATGATTTGTATCCTGCACTGTTACTGATTTTATTAGTTCTAATAGTTTTTGGTGGAATCTTTAGGATTTTCTTTTTTAAAAAATTTTTATTTAAGTTCCAGTTAATTAACATACAGTGTAACAATAGTTTCAGCTGTACAATATAATGATTCAGCACTTCCATAATCACCCAGTGCTCATCACAACAATGCACTCCTTAATTCCCATCACCTATTTAGCTCATCCCCCTATCCATTTCCCTTCTAGTAACCATCAGTTTGTTCTCTATAGTTAAGAGTGTTTCCTGGTTTGTCTCTCTCTCTTTTTCTCCTTTGCTTGTTTGTTTGTTTCTGTTTTTTTTTTTAAGATTTATTTATTTATTTATTCGACAGAGATAGAGACAGCCAGCGAGAGAGGGAACACAAGCAGGGGGAGTGGGAGAGGAAGAAGCAGGCTCATAGCGGAGGAGCCTGATGTGGGGCTCGATCCCAGAACGCCGGGATCACGCCCTGAGCCGAAGGCAGACACTTAACCGCTGTGCCACCCAGGCGCCCCTGTTTGTTTGTTTCTTAAATTCCCCATATGAGTGAAATCATATGGTATTTGTCTTTCTCTGACCGACTTATTTCACTTAGCTTAATACTCTCTAGCTCCATCCATGTCACCGAAAATGGCAAGATTTCATTCTTTTTTATGGTTGAGTAATATTCCATTATATATATATGAATGAATGACACCTCTTCCTCATGCATTCCATAAATATGCTGCTTCTGTAATTTGGCTGTTGCAGATAATGCTGCTATAAACATCAGGGTGCATGTGTCTCTTTGAATTAGTATTTTTGTATTCTTTGGGTAAATACCTAGTGGTACAATTGATGGATAAGAGGATAGTTCTATTTTTAACTTTTTGAGGAACCTCCATACTGTTTTCCAGAGTGGCTACACCAGTTTGCATTCCCACCAACAGTTCAAGAGATCTTTCCTTTCTCCACATCCTCCCAATACCTGTAGTTTCTTGTGTTGATTTTAGCCATCCTGATAGGTGTGAGGTGATATCTCATTATAGTTTCGATTTGCATTTCCCTGATGATCAGTGATATTGAATATCTTTTCATGTGTCTGTTGGCCATCTGTATGTCTGCTTTGGAAAAATGTCTGTTCATGTCTTTTGCTCATTTTTAAATTGTATTAGTAGTTCTCTGGGTGTTGAGTTGTAAGTTTTTTATATATTTTAGATACTAACCCTTTATTGAATATGTCACTTGCAAATATCTTCTCCCATTCCATAGGTTGTCTTTTAGTTTTGTTGATTGTTTCCTTGGCTGTGCAGAAGCTTTTTATTTTGATATAGTCCCAATAGTTTCCCTTGCCTCAGGAGACATATTTAGAAAGAAGGTGCTATGGCTGATGTCAAAGAAATTATTGCCTGTGTTCTCTTCTAGGATTTTTATGGTTTCAGGTCTCACATTTAGGTCTTTAATCCGCTTTGAATTTATTTTTGTATTTGGTATAAGAAAGTAGTCAAGTTTCATTCTTTTGTATGTTGCTGTCCAGTTTTCCCAAGTTTTTCAGATCAGTGAGGAAGAAGAAAAACTTTCACTATTTGCAGATGATGTGATACTATATTTAGAAAACCCAAAAGAGTCCACCAAAAAACTGCTAGAACTGATAAATGAATTCAGTAAAGTCACGGGATACAAAATCAATGTACAGAAAGTTTTACATTTCTTTTTTTTTTTTTTAAGATTTTATTTATTTATTTGACAGAGATAGAGACAGCCAGCGAGAGAGGGAACACAAGCAGGGGGAGTGGGAGAGGAAGAAGCAGGCTCATAGCAGAGGAGCCTGATGTGGGGCTCGATCCCATAACGCCAGGATCACGCCCTGAGCCGAAGGCAGATGCTTAACCGCTGTGCCACCCAGGCGCCCCGAAAGTTTTACATTTCTATACCCCAATAATGAAATAGCAGAAAGAGAGAATAAGGGACCAATCCCTTTTACAATTGCACCAAAAGCAATAAGATAACTAGGAATAAACCTAACCAAAGAAGTGAAAGACCTGTACTCTGAAAATATATAACACTGATGAAAGAAATTGAAGATGACACAAAGAAATGGAAAGACAGTCCATGCTCATGGATTGGAAGAACAAATATTGTTAAAATATCTATACCACCCAAAATGATCTATACATCTAAAGCAATCCCTATGAAAATACCACCAGCATGTTTCACGGAGCTAGAACAAACAATCCTAAAATCTGTATGGAACCACAAAAACCCCAAATAGCCAAAGCAATCTTGAAAAAGAAAATCAAAGCTAGAGACATCACAATTCTGCACTTCAAGTTATATTATAAAGCTGTAGTGATCAAAAGAGTATGGTGCTGGCACAAAAACAGACACATAGGTCAATGTAACAGAATAGAAAACCCAGAAATGAACCCACAACTATATGGTCAATTAATCATTGACAAAGCAGGAAAGAATATCCAGTGGAAAAAAGAATGTCTCTTCAGCAAACAGTGTTAGGATTTTCTATATTAAGAATATGCGATCTACAAACAGATCATTTTCCTTCTTCATTTCTGATATGTATGTTTGTTATTTCTTCTTGCCTGATTACTCTGGCTAAGTAAGACTTCTAGTCCTATGTTGGATAGGATTGTGGCCCAGGAATTTTCTCTGATACTTTAACCACTTCCAAGCTGTCAGTTATCAATCATGTGATACTAGAGCTTAAATTGAACCAATTATCAGTTATCAAGGCTTCCTATCTGCTTAACTCTATCGTGCCACATATAGACAGATCAGTATGTTAATTGCAAAAGGTGAACTCTTAATGAATTAATTAAATTAAACAGGGTGCAGTATTTTAAAAGTTGTGACATAGGGAGGGAAGAGGCATGGACATGCTTTTATTTTTTTGATGCACTTTTTCCTTCTTGTGCCAAGGGATTTTCTAAAGAATTTTTCTTGTCTTAGGAAAAGATAAAGTTGTTCATAACTTGTTCCAACAGAGCTGAGACTCCCTGGAAGAGAATTTTTCATGATAGCACTTGTTAAAATGTTAGTAAAGAAGGGTTAGGAAAGGTTCCACTAGACGTAGATTAGGGGGAGATAAAATGGCGATAGAGGCCAATATGGGTAAAATATCACAGTTGGCATGCAAAGGCATTTCCTTTGAAGTAGCAGCCTCTTCCATTTTGTGGTTGAATGCTGGTGTTTCCTGAGGTTCCTCCCAACTCTGAGTTATCTTCAGACTCAACACATTGGCCTTGGAAGTCTTACCCTCTACTGCGGACTGAATTAACAAATATATGGTGTTGGAGTTGACTCTTAAATGTCTAATTCCAGCCTACCTCTCTCTCATCTCCAGACACATTAATCCAACTGCCTGCTGGAAATTACCATTTAGATGTCTCACATTTTCCTCAAACCTAAGATATCTGAAGTAGAATTCATCATCTTCCCATTAACGGCAAATTCTTCCATTTTTCCTCTAACAAAAATGACATGTCCCAATTGCCTAACCCGAAACCCTAACTCCTCATCATCTCTTCTTCTTTATTTGCCATTAATCACTGTGTCTGCTTGAATCAGCTTCCTAAATATATCTCCTATCTGTCACCTCTCTTCGCCCTCACTACCACGTGTCCTGCCTTCATCAGCTCTGGACTAGGGTACTGGAAGATTCTCCTAATTACATCTCTTCTAGCCTTGTTACCCTCTAATTCATCTTCTTCCTTCCCAGCAAAGTGGTTTTTCTGAAATGCAAATACACCAGCACATCGCCAGCTTAAAACTCTTCAAAGGTCCACAATGACTCACGTTCAAACTTCTTAGCTTAGCAAACCTCTCTGACTACTTTCTTTTTGCATCTCCTGTTGCGCTCAGACAGAATGATCTGTTTGTAGTTCCCAGGATGCGTTGATGGTTCTCAGTTTTTGCTTTTGCTCCCAATCTTCCTCCTGGAAGGAAGGCTTCTTGTCCTTTTCTTCTTCTCCATACCCCCACCAATGACAGCCTACTTATCCTTCAAGATTTTCCAGACTCAGCTCAAGGCTTCTCTCCTCTGCTAAACCTTTTCTGAACCACTTAACTGTCAGGGTAGAATTGAGTATAGGCTCATTTGGATTTCTACTGTACCCATTAGAACCTAAAATACATTTGACTTTTTAATTTCACTTAAATTTTAATTAATGTTGTTAATGGAATTAACACTTTACATGGAATAATTATCTTGCTTTATGTTGTTTCCTATCTGCAACATTCCTAAGCCACCCTGGGATTTGTTTAACTTATTTTGTTATATAGTTAACAGCTGGAGAATGTTAGAATTTAAATTGATTTCCACAAACACATTTAAAAGGATATTTATGGGGTTTTTGCTATTATCATCATTAAAATATCTTCTTTCATTCTATTAAGACACCATTGCCTCTTGCTAATTATAGCAAATATGTAGAGAGAGTCAGTCTCTTATCACTTCTGATTTGGTAATTTGGTATGGTTCCTGTGGACACTATTATTAGAAACTGATATGGGATGTAGATTTGGTAGATTTGATCAGTTGTTTTAAGGTGGAACCTTCTTTACTCCTTACTTTGGAAATTTCATTAAGAATGTATTGAGCTTAGCCTTTTCCAGTTGCAATACTAGGTAGAAATAGAAGGATAGTAAGCACAACTGCTTCCTTGAAGGAGTTTATACTAGAGGAGGAAGACAAGATGGTTGCCCAGAGAGCTGGAATATAAAGATAGGATAAATGCCAGGAGGAATATACAAAGTGTTGTGGGAAGTATTTCCAGGAAGTTGATCCAAGGAAAGCTTCATGGAAGAAGGGGACTTTGAAGCTTGCCTTTGAAAATTGAGCAAGATTTCATCAGGTGAGGGTTGGGGAAGGACACTGAACGCTAAGCATCAGGGGAGGGGGGATGAGGTAGAGAAAGTGCATGGTGTGTGAAGAAAAGGAGTGGAGAGAAGGTACTTGTAGAGGATGTTGAGAACTGGAAAGATAAGTTACAGCCATCTGAAAGAACTCCTTGAATGCCTCAGCAATCAAGACTCACGGGAGGCTTTTGAACAGAGATGAACCTTTTTTTTTTTTTTTGCTATTATCTACCCACAGTAGCATATTATGTTCCCCTTATCTTTTATACTCTGCATTTGCAAAGAAACTGCCGTGATATCACTTGTTTGGAGACGAGACGTTCTTCTCTAACCACTTTGAAATGCTTTTTTTTTTTCCTTCCCTTACTCAGTCTTTTGGCACAATGTTTGGCTATTTGAACTTCAGCCACACTTTTTTGTTGTTGTTGTTCCCCTGGGGGCACTGCTATTAGAAAATAACTGATACAGAGTATAAACTTATTCTATAATTATACTCGCTGCAATAAAGGACTCTTATCAAAACCTTCTAGCTCATTACCTGTCATTTGATTTAAATATTATGATCTTCACCTAATATCTGTTGTGTCATATTGATGATGCACACTGAGCAATATTCTCTTGGGAATGTCCTATTACTTCTTTTACTCGTTACTCCTGTTAAGATAAAAGAAAATTCAGATTTTATCCACTGTTTTGAGGGTGGGGTACATACACTGTTGGACATGTATTGTGACTCTTCTCCCAGCTGTGGCTCCCTGTTTCATTCATCTTAAAGGAATTTTTAAACAGTTTTATTCAAATATAATTTATATACCATAAGTCCATCCATTTTAAGTATCCAATTCAATAAATTTTAGCATATTTACAGAGCTTACAACCATCACTATAATATAATTCTAGAACATTGCTACTGTACGCAGAAGAAAACTTGTACCTAATTACAGTCATTCCCCATTCCCGCTCTCAGCCCCAGACTAACCTACTTTGTCTTTTTATATTTGCCTTTTTTGGACATTTTGTATATTTATATAAAGTGCAATTATACAATGTGTGTCCTTGTGTGTCTGGCTTCTTTTGCTTGGCATGTTCTTGAGGTCCACCCATGTTGTAGGATGTAACCGTACTTTCCTTTTTGTTGCCAATGGTATTCCGTTGTGTGGATATACCATATTCTGTTTATCCATTCACCGGCCGATGGACATTTGAGTCATTTCCACTTTTCGGCTGGTGTGAGTAATACTGCTACAAACATGAGTATATAAGCTTTTGTGCAGACATGTTTTCATCTCTTTTTGGTAGATCGTGAGGTTCTAGTTTCCCTGCATCCACATCCACAATTGTTATTGTCTACTCTTTGTGATTAGAGGCATTTTAGTGAGTGAGATGGTATTTTATTACGGTTTTGATTTGTGTTTTCCTGATGACTAATGATGTGAAGCATCTTTTTATGGTCTTATTGGCCATTTTATATCTTCTATGGATAAATGTCTATTCACAGCTGTTGTCCATTTTTTAATTGAGTTCTTTTTATTATTGAGTTGTAAGAGTTTTAATTGGGTTTACAAGTCTATCAAATATACCACTTACAAACATTTTCTTCCATTCTGTGAAAAATTTTTTTTTTGCCTTTTCATTTCCTTGATGGTGTTTCATGAAACACAAAATTTTTTTTTTAAAGATTTTATTTATTTGACAGAGAGAGAGAGGGAACACAAGCAGGGGGAGTGGGAGAGGAAGAAGCAGGCTCCCAGCCGAGGGGCCTGATGTGGGGCTCGATCCCAGAACACCGGAATCACGCCCTGAGCCAAAGGCAGACGCTTAACAACTGAGCCACCCAGGTGCCCCAAACCACAAAACTTTTAAACTTTGATGAAATCTAGTTTACCAATTTTTACTTTTATCTCTGTGCTTTTAGTGTTCACTCACATTTTTTTGAGATGCAGGTCAGGTTAATTTACGGAAACTCTGGAATGTTTATGATGACACAATAACCGGAGGCCTTTATCATTTTATTTGCAAGGTAGCTAGGCCTGCTCCCGCCAGAAGCTTTGATTTACTCCAGTGGATTTCCTGAAATTACGGCAGTGAATTCAGATTACTTTCAGCTTTGAGGATTCACTGCCTCCACAAACTTCTCCTTTTCCTTCTCACTACCCTGGAGTAATCATGACTCTGTCCTGAGCATTTCGGAGTATGTCATCTGCCCAGCTCCCGAGGGATTCTAGAGCCGTAGCAATCACTCACAGCACATTCAAAGATAGCCCAAGTGCCTGGTGTTGCTGGAAAAAGGCTATCCAAGCCTGGTCTCCTAGACTTTGTCCATGGACGCAGAATGAAGTTATGAAAGAGCCTAGACTAGCAGCCAGAGCCCTGGGTTGTAGCCTGAATCTGCCTCCCTTGTTTTCTGGCTTTGACGAAGTTAATCTTACTGTCGTTTAACTCTTTCATTTAGAAAATGAGCTTTTGGGTCTCTAACATCTCTCCTTCATAACAGCGGCTCTCAGTGGTGGGGGTGGGGGATGGTTGCCCCTTCAAGTGCCCACCACCCTGGGCTAATTGCAAGACATTTGTGCTCATGATAAGTGAGGGCGCACTACTGCATGCACTGGGTAGAGGCGAGTCTGCAGCTGAACATCGACAAAGAGGTACCCGGCCCCACCTAGCAGCCGTGCTTGAGAAGTCCCGCTTTAGACCAGTGCTTATTAGTATTTTAAAAGAAAATTCCCCTGTCTTGTTTCATCCAAATATCTCTTTTTTTCCAAAGCGCAGCTCCAAAGTGCAGCCTCTTGGCCCGCCCTAATTCATAATGATTGTTTTTTCATTTTCAGAATTGCCGTGCTACTTACTATTATGTCTTGAATAAACATCGTACCATGAAAATAAAACCATACGTTTTATCTTTTTAAGCAGTAGGAAAAAATATATATACTTTAAGCTAATCAGTTAAAATATCAGATTTATAAGATTTTCACTTTTGGTCAATAAAGTCATTCTGGGCGTTATGAACAGCTCCAATGGCAGCTGGTCTCTGGGAGATCCCTGCAGCCTCCGTGAACTGACAGTGAACAGTAATGTGAAGGCTAAAAATGCTGCCAATATACATATCAGGGGCGTTTGAGAATCTTCCCCAGCCCCAGTCCATTTTAGGCTTCTCACTGGGGCCCAGTCCAGCAAGGAAAGATGTGGTTTCACTCGGGAGAGTAGAGCCCCTGCTCACGCGCATTTAGGGACAGTCTGTCAGCCAAAGGAAGGCAGAGAGCAGGTGATTTCATAGCAAGACCACTCTGACACGTATAAGGAATTTGTTTTATAAAACAAACTTCCTTGCACTTGCCCTCTGTGAGTCACTCTGTTTTCACATCTCCCTACTTCTCCGCCATATCATGTAGGTTATGAATTATTATCTTTGCCAAACTATGACCCAGCTTAAGGAACACAATCTAGAGCACATCATCGGAGTCACTCGTGGAAACATTAAACAGCACCAGGTGCAGGACTGACCCCTTGAGGACGACTACTCAATATGGCCCAAGGCTGACATTTAACCATTGATGACTTCTGAGTAGGGCCCTCTGACCAATAGCACATCAATCAATAGTGTGCTCCTAAGCCCACATTCCCAGAATCACTTCTCTTTAGGGCTGACCCCATTTATTCTCATTAGTTGTTTCACTCAGATGGCATAGCTAAAATGCAAAGGCAACTGCAAAGGGCTTACAGAGAATAGACTTCACTGCATGATAGACATCGGTTGACTAGCAAACATAAAAATACAATGAGTTTTCATTTTTCATTTTCCATTAACAGGTCAGTAAGAGAATCTCTGTCCACCTTTTGCGGAATGTGCTTTCCTAATTGTCTTCATTGAGCCTTGATTTGACCATATGGACTCTGTGTGTGTGTGTGTGTGTGTGTGTGTGTGTGTGTGTGTGGTGTGTGTATGAATGTGCACGCTGAGGGGTTCATCTGTACAATTAGCATTGGATTTTACATGATATTCTCTCTCTGTGGCATATCCACTATTTAATTGTATAATTTTACCAAATAAATCCAACCTGTAGACTTTTTACTTTATTCATTTATGCAACTGTTATTTGATAACAGATTTTTAGGAATCAAATAGATGTTGTTTTAATAAATTTTAATTTTGAGAGCAGTTTAAAGATTTACAGAAAAATTGAACAGAAAGTACGGAGTTGCTATGTACTTCCTGCCCCACCTCCTCCCCCGGTTCCCCTGCTACTAACTTGCATGAGTCTGGTACATTTTTTATAACTGTTGAGCCGATATTGATATATTATTATTAACTAAAGTCCATAGTTTAGGTTAGGGTTCATTCTTTGTGTTGTGCAGTTCTGTGAATTTTGCCAAATGCACAGTATTATGTGTTCACCGTTACAGTATCAGAATATTCTAAAAATTCTCATGTTCTTCCTTTTGATCCCTTCCCTTACTGATCTCTTCACTTTCTCCATAACTTTGCCTTTTCTAGATTGTCATGTAGTTAGAATCATACAGGGTGCAGCCTTTTTGGATTGGCTTCTTTTACTTAACAATATGCATTTAAGTTTCCTTCTTATCTTTTTTGGCTTGATAGCTCATTATTCCCCCTTCTCCTTCTTCCTCTCCTCCTCCTCCTTTCCCATATTTTTTTTTTGTAGAATAACATTTCATCATATAGATGTACCACAGTGTGTTTATTCACCTATTTAAGAACATGTGAGTTGCTCCCAATATTTGCAAATATAAAGCTGCTGTAAACATTCTTGCACTGATTTTGTGTGGACACAAGTTTGCAACCCGCTTGGGCAAATACCTAGTAATGCAATTGCTGGATCATAAGATAAGAATGTGTTAAGCTTTGTAAAGAAAAAATTGCCAAACTGTCTCTCTTTTTTTTATAATAATTTTTTATTTTGTTATATTAGTCACCATACAGTACATCCCTAGTTTTTGATGCAATGTTCCATGATTCATTACTTGCATATAACACCCAGTGCACCATGCAATACGTGCCCTCCTTAATACCCATCACCGGCCTATCCCATTCCCCCAATCCCTCCCCTCTGAAGCCCTCAGTTTGTTTCCCAGAGTCCATAGTCTCTCATGGTTCATTCCCCCTTCTGTTTACCCCCCCTTCATTCTTCCCTTTCTTCTCCTACCAATTTCCTATTTCTTATGTTCCATAGATGAGAGAAATCATATGATAATTGTCTTTCTCTGCTTGACTTATTTCACTTAGCATTATCTCCTCCAGTGCCGTCCATGTTGCAGCAAATATTGCGAACTTGTTCTTTCTGATAGCTGAGTAATATTCCATTGTATATGTGGACCACATCTTCTTAATCCAGTCATCTGTTGAAGGGCATCTCGGTTCCTTCCACGATTTAGCTATTGTGGATAATGCTGCTATGAACATTGGGGTGCATATGGCCCTTCTCTTCACTACGTCTGTATCTTTGGGGTAAATACCCAGTAGTGCAATGGCTGGATCATAGGGTAGCTCAATTTTTAACTTTTTAAGGGACCTCCACACTGTTTTCCAAAGTTGCTGTACCAACTTGCATTCCCACCAACAGTGTAAGAGGGATCCCCTTTCTCCACATCCTCTCCAGCATTTGTTGTTTCCTGCCTTGTCAATTTTTGCCATTCTAACTGGTGTAAGGTGGTATCTCAATGTGGTTTTGATTTTAATTTCCCTGATGGCTAATGATTTTGAACATTTTTTCATGTGTCTGTTAGCCATTTGTATGTCTTCATTGGAAAAGTGTCTGTTCATATCTTCTGCCCATTTTTTGATTTGATTATTTGTTTCCCGTGTAGTGAGTTTGAGAAGTTCTTTGTAGATCTTGGATACTAATCTTTTATCTGTAGTGTCATTTGCAAATATCTTGTCCCATTCCGTGGGCTGCCTCTTAGTTTCTTTGAAACTTACACAACTCTTTCAGAAACTTTTTATCTTGAAGAAATCCCACAAGTTCATTTTTTCTTTTGTTTCTCTTGCCTTTGGAATTGTGTCATGAAAGAAGTTCCTGTGGCCGATGTCAAAGAGGTTGCAGCCTGTGTTCTCCTCTAGGATTTTGATGGATTCCTGTCTCACATCGAGGTCTTTCATCCATTTGGAATTTATTTTTGTGTATGGTGTGAGAGAGTGGTCAAGTTTCATTCTTTTGCATGTAGCTGTCCAATTTTCCCAGCACCATTTATTGAAGAGACTGTCTTTTTTCCACTGGATGTTTCTTCCTGCTTTGTCAAAGATTAGTTGCCCAAAGAGCCGAGGGTCCATTTCTGGGTTCTCTATTCTGTTCCATTGGTCTATGTGTCTGTTTTCTGCCAGTACCATGCTGTCTTTGTGATCACAGCTTTGTAGTATAGCTTGAAATCTGGCAACGTGATGCCCCCAGCTTTGTTTTTCCTTTTCAACAATTCCTTGGCGATTCAGGGCCTTTTCTGGTTCCACACAAATTTAAGGGCTGTTTGTTCCAGTTCTTTGAAAAATGTCCTCGGTATTTTGATTGGGATGGCACTGAAAGTGTAGATTGCTCTGGGTAGCATAGACATTTTAACTATGTTAAT